>NC_056745.1:970661641-970961641 GCF_019279795.1 Protopterus annectens | reverse complement strand
CAGTGATAACCAATAAACACTTACTGAGATTTAACACAGAAAAGAACCATTCTGTTTTATAAAGCAGATGATACATAGCGCCCTCATGAGTGAATGCTTATTAAAAGTAAACTGTATTTCAACAGCAAAAAATAAGCCAAATAATGAGCATTACAGCATATATTCCATAAAGTAATGCATCTCTGTTAAAATATTCAGCTCAGTAAATGTCTGTCTCATAGCTCCAGAGATGAGCTTTCATTTCCTCCCCCTCTAAACATTGCCTTTTGGAGTCTGCCTAGTTTCTTTATGTCTTTAGAATATGTTCCCAGGCTGTCTGGTGCCCATCTAGTTAACTATGCCATGCTATTTCATTTGGTATCCTTAGCTGTCAATGTCTATTGCATTTCCACTTCCCATTTTGACCTGGGTTATGGCTGAAAAGAATCTATGAAACATCATTTTACTTAACCAGTTAACACATGAGTAAATTAAACTGCTCCTTCCCAGAGTTTCATAGCAGAGTGCATAGTATTATCACTTCTAATCTGTTTACAGTCATACATTGTACTGCCCAGCATAAGCCTGTTGCTCAGTGTGCACTATATACAGGCCTACAGCAGCACTAGCTGGCAGTTTCAGATGTCTGTTGCAGTACAAGTTTCATCTTACTGCTGTTAGGGAACATACTACGTAGTCTGGTCATGCTGGCTGTTGAGTTGTTCACAGTCCATTATATGCCTGTCATTAACAATGTTTCTTTGGTCTGCTATGATTATGTCTATCTAAATTAACCACATAAGAATACAACATCAGTAAGATACCCTGTATAATGATGTTCTTAGGTAGGCAGCAATGTTCACCACAATTAAACAAATGCAGTATAAAGATGAGTGATATGTCACTCTGCAGTTCCTGGATGAAATTCCACGATATGCCTGCCTATGCTGGTCATGTCTATAATCAGGTTCAAATGAAGTGCTGGAGTTCTTGCATCAATGACTTGTTGAAGTATGGAAGTATCTTTCTGAACTGCAGATCATACACAAGGAATATGGATTTAGGAGTACATTTATGTGCTCTTTACAGCTTATATAGGTACACCAATGTTGATGCTATGTGGGCAGTGGGTATTATGGTGTGCATATTACAGCATTTGTGAAGGCAATATATTACAATGTTTTCAAGTAGCAGTGCTCTGTTGCCTTCATCCTCATACCATTTTGGTATTCATAATGAGCAGCATGATTATCTCTGTTGGAAATAGGCTAGTGTGTGCAGTATAATGCGCCATGTTGGCAGTGGATTTATTACAGTACTGTGTGCAGTATAATGCGCCATCTTAACCCCAAAAAAACAAAAATGCTACTATTTACCCCCACCCACAGAACCTCCCCACTTAACTTTACTATTACTTCAAATGATGGAACTATAATATCTCCTGAACCAACCACCAAACTACTCGGGGTACTAATAGATAACAACTTGTCCTTTGAACCTTACATTAATAACACCATAAAAATAGTAAACAAGAAACTAGGTTCCCTCTATAGAATAAAACCCTTTCTTACACCTCCAGCCAGGGTTACTATTGCTCGTACCCACCTCATCTCTACCTTGCTCTATGCCTCCCCTATCTATACCAAAATATGTAGAAGTAATCTGAGTAAACTTACATCCTGCTACAACAATATTGCCAGATTTGCAGCTGGGTCCTCCTATAGAACTCATCACTGTATCAATCTGAATCAGTTAGGATGGTTAAAGCTGCCAAATTTAATACTTTTCAGTCAATTAATAGTAGCCCATAAGATCCTGTATTTACCTCAAAATACACCCATACTTACATCCCTAGTCATCCCCTATAATAACCTCAAGACCTTACGCTCAGATAATAACCTACTTGTACAAATATCAAAATCCAACAACTTAGCTGGTGACACCCTGTTCTCCAATACAGTAGGTAAAGCCTGGAACATCCTCCCAAGCCAGCTAACCTCAATATCCTCTGTCAGCTTATTTAAAAGCAAGCTTAAACCCTACCTCAAACCACACTGGCTATGCCCCTGTGTTAACCCAGACTAAGTACCTAACTATTAACTAGACTCCCACAATTCCTAGCCTCCCATGATCATGATCTTGTGTTGTCTCACTAATTTTTAGTGAGCTTAACCTTCCTTAGGATTTTTTCTCATGTAAATAAGTATATACTTTGGAATGATCAAACACCTTCATATAGTATCATAACCTATGTGTTAAATAACACTAGAAATCCATCCTTGTTTGCTGTTCTTCTATACTCTATCTATTGATCTCTAGTGTTTTTCTTTCTTAGGTTTTTGTGAGATCTTAGTATCTCTTATCATAAATTACTAGGTGTATCTAATTTTGTAATATGTTATAAAGATTTGTACTACACCATTTCTAATACAAATGTATTAGTCTTATTCATCTATTCTTAGATAAATTTTTCCTTTTTCCTACTGAAATATAAAATATATAATCTTAGGCTTGTACTATAATTGTTAAAACTTCTTATGTACCAAATTGTACTGTTATTGTCTTTGTCTTGACCTTTTACGTTGTAATTTGTGGAGCTTTTCTCCCCGGGCCTCCACTGAAAATTGACATATATCCAGCTGGACTAGCCCGGTCAACAAATGTAAAATAAAATAAAATAAAAATAAATAAAATGTTGGCAGTAGATTTATTACAATATTGTGTGCAGTATAATGCACCATGTTGGCAGTAGACTTATTACAGTACTGTGTGCAATATAATGCACCATGTTGGCATCAGATTTATTACAGTAACATATAGCAGACTGTGTACCACTCTTATGATGATAGCATAGCACAGCTGACAGCAGATGTTTTGTGGCAATATCATGAAACAGAGGAGACCCTCATCTTACTTTTGTATCATGCATTTTAACAATGTTACTAGTCTATCACGAGTAGCAGAATTGGCAAGTCAAGATTTGATTGTACTAGGAGCTGCATGGCAGAAGACTGCACACTATGAAGACCATCAGCAGAATTTTTGTTCTGAAAGGAACCTGATAGGTCAAGCCTTCTATTTCAATATTTGTACAATGTGGTTGACTGTAGACTGTCTGATCATGTCTTGTATATTTTTTCCTACATTTCTACTGTGTTGCATCATGATACTGGCTTTCTGAATCATAGAGTCGGGTGTTATTACTTCTTATCCACTATACATCTGTTGCTCACTAAACATGTGTCCCTCAGAAACATGTCCAGTATAATAAACAAAACAGATAATTTTGCTTTCAAATGTGGTGTACATTTTAGAGTGGACATAAATAAGTACTAAGCACAGGCTAGGTCTGCACCTGTTCCCAAAACAGTCACAGGGATACAGAAGGAGGAAGCACCTTGAGTTGATAGTGGCTCACCAACATGTACTATTATGTCACAAGCAAAATTTAAAATCTTGGATCCAGTGACTTTAAGGTGATGCATATTGGACAATGTGTTTATACCCAGGATTTTTCTAATAAAGGACCTTTGTGGTAATTCCAGCTGTTGCATATGTCTGGTCAGGAACATGCTGAAGGGGACATTATTCATAATGATAGGTCTAATTAGGGCTGAGTAAAGTGATGCTATGACTTTCTTGGACCTGTATGCCAAGCCTTTACCTATAAGTTGGGTGACATAATTTCCTTACTACCTTGGCCACATGTTAGTTAAAGGACAGATTACTGTCTACATATGTTCCCAGATCCCTGACTACCAGGTCAACTCTTAAGGGGTTTGTTATTGATGGAGTAATTATCCTGGGGTGGCAGTTTTCCCAAAAGGCACTACAATGCATTGAGTTTTAGTTCATGAATTTGGCACAAGTATTTTGTCTGTATTAGACCTGCTTATAATATGTTTTTGTCATGAAGGAGTCTGTGATAGCTCCAAATTTGCAGTCATCTGTTAACGTGGCCAGTCAAAGGCCCTTGACATTAGCCTTTACCTTAAGAAGTAAATGCATAAGAGGAGTAATACCAGCATGGATCACTGATTTAGCCCACTGATGACCAATCTCTTAGTGGATGTGGCATTTATTGCTTAGGTCCTGTTTCTGAGCCAGTTGGCAACCCAGTGAGTTATGTAGGGGTTTATGCCCATTTCAGTCAGTTTGTCAACTATACCTGAAGGGGTATTCTATAAAATGCTTTAGCTGGGTCCAGATAGCGGGTATGCACCCTTTTCCCCTCATCTATTACGTAAATGCCTTCTCAAAGAAGGCCAGCAGGTTTAATAGGCATAACCTTCCCTTCACAAACCCAAACTGGGTTGAGTTCAGTGTGTGAAGGTTGCCAGTGTCTTTGTTGATTATGTCCATTGTAATTCATTCCATGACTTTATATATTAGACTAGTCAGACTAATAGGTCTGTTGTTTCCATGTCGGTTGATGGTTCACCCTTGTGAAGTGGAATAACCATTGCAGTCCTCAATATTCATGGTACAAAGCCTGCTTTGAGGTTATAGTTGCAAACTGACTCAAATGGTCCTGACAGATTATGTTTAAGGCTATTTAGGAGGCATCATAGGATAATGCTGGGGCCCATTGAGGTTGTGTTTTTGGCCTTAGCAAGCTCTGGCAGGACCTGATCTGTGGTAATAGTTGTGGGGTTATGCTAGTAGGCATTCCATGGGGGGAGATGGGGGGATGAGGTTTTTGTTAAATTTGTCAGCCAACAAATTTATGTCACTCTGTTCTGTGAAGGTGGTACAACTGACCACCAGTTCTGCACTCTGATGTGTGCTGCCTTCGAGTTTTAAGACATATGTAGCTGTAGAAGGTCTTGTGGTTGTCTTTAGCCTGTGAAGCTATCTTGACCTAGTAATTGGCCTTTTTGGACTTAATTAGTCCTCTCAATTTGCTGTTTAGCTTAATTAGAGAGCTTGTATCATAATGGGAGTTCATCTTCCTGATTTTAGCCATGACATTTTGTCCTTTTGTTATATATCCTTTTAAGGTTAGGATTCCAGCAGAGTTTGTTCTGGGCTTACCTCTAGTAGGTACACCAGCCTTTATACAGGTATTTATATGCCTGTGCAGGATCTCCGTGAATAATTCTACATATGTTGTTGCTTAATAGGATGTAGTTTACTATGGAATAGTTCCCGCTGCAGAGTTTGCTGGGGTTACTGAGTTATTTTTATTTTGAAGGAGACAGCTATGTGGTCCGACCCCACCAGTGAGGATATAACACTGGGGGTGCAACTCTCTCCCATATTGGTGAATACCAGGTACAGAGTGTGTGCGATATCTGGTCAAGAGTATCTGCATTAATAAAGTCCAGAAATCATAGTGCCTATGAGTATGAGGCAGTGTATGATTCCCAGTCTACAGAGTTGTAGTTAGTATTTGGTTTAATGGTAAGTGTCTCCTGAAGGTCTAGGTATGAGCTGTGGCATTCTAGGGGAATAGAGGGTGGCTACAGCTTGCTACAATATGGTATGGGATTTTGTCTATGGTGATTTGCACATGGATAAATTCTAGGGCATCATCCTGTTTAACTAATGAAGACTTATGCTTCTTGCTAATGTAGATGGAGACTCCTCCACCTTTTGTCCTTGTCTGTGTAGCTGATGGTCTAAATCTGAGGAAGGCATTGAAGCCTTGCACTGCCAGAGTACCTTCTGTGGATTTAAACCATGGCTCAGTAACAGCACAGATGTGTATATTCTCCAGGATGAGGACAGCTTGTAGGGTCCTTGCCTAGAGTAGTAGCACCTTTAGGTTTCTTTTTTTTTGTGCTATGTCAGTTGGTTTGTCAGTTGGCTATTCCATGGCATATATAATATATATAATATGCCACAGTATATGCAGATTCATATTTAATTCCCTAAGAATGTAAATTTGTGAACAGGGTATGCTAAGTCAGAGCATCACTAATGTTTAAAATCCACAGTGTAGCATCTGCAATATCAGTAGCTCTTGAAACAAAGTTTGTTAGGCAATGACTTCAGGAAGCAAACTAACTAAATGAGGACTCTGTGTTGTTAACCCCAAACTGTTTTATTCTTGAAAGACTGCAAAACCTTTGATGATTTGTCACAGATAATGTAACCTTTCAGCTCTGAATGACTTGAACCACCCCACCCAAGGCCAAGTTATAAGTTATCTGATGACAGTTTGACAGGAGCATGCGATGAGTTACTTTACATCTTATTCACCTCTGTCCCATTTCTTGTGTATAGAAATACTCATGCTCAAATTCTGCTTCACAGTTTCTGTTTCATATGTGAGTGAGATATTCTTAATGCATACAAGTCCAGAGAAATTCAATACATTCATCTGCCAGCAACTCTGCAGCATGAGTAAAAAGAAACTTGTTTTGTTTATGGGTAATTGTGAAGAAATGCCCCATGTTGATATCCCCTTGTAAAGAGATGCTAGAGAATTTAATACTTAATTGCAATGCAGAAAATTATGATATTTTTGTTAACATTAGTATAATAAAAGCATTTTGAATGCAAATATTTGGACCTTAAAACTACAAATCATATTGTATCTCCATTTATTGTGGTTAAAATTTCTTGATGAATCCATGTTTTGTTGAAATAAATCTTAGTTTATTATTTGAAGGCTATATGTGCAGGTAGATATATAGAAAGATGCAAGATTTTTTTTCTTTATATTTTACCATCAATATGAATGAGCTTGGTCTCCTTTCCTTTTCCCATGCACCTCTTATAGGTTCATAGGTAGGTACAAGGCTATCGGCCCAAGGGTCTAAGTAAGCCTAGCCAACAAGGTTCCCTGGCTTAAGCCACCCAAGAAAGTTAATTGCCTGTGCCCCTGTCAAGCAGATCCACAGAAGTGATCCCCGGGGTGTATTTCCTATTACCCATCCACTCATCAAGATTTTTCTTGAAGAGTGCTAATGAGGAACTTTGCTTGACATAGATGGGTAGCTTGTTCCAGAGTATAGGAAGTCTCTGGGACAGGAATCTATCCCTCCAGCATGTTCTGTTTATTGTGGTGACAAGGTTTAAGTCCCTAGAGCATGTAGCTCGGAGGGATTGGGATTTCTTTAGGTGTAGCATGTCCATCAGCGCTGGGTTTAACATAGCTTTACATGTTAGGCAGAGATCTCTTTGGAGTAGGCAATATGCTACAGAGTAAAGCTGGAGTTTTTTGAGACGGTCAGTGTATGGCATTTATTTAAGGTAAGTAATCCTCTTTGTGAGGTACTTCTGTGGCCTTTCCAGCTGCTGCAGATGTCTTGTGAGGTACATTCCAAAAGGGGCGTTGTACTCTATAATGGGTCTAATGAGTGCCAAGTACTGGGAGACAATTACCTCTTTATTCCTGGATGAGAACCCTTCTGTGATGAGGTGTGCCACATAGAAGGATTTCCTGACTACTGTGGCGATATGATTATCAAAGGAGAGTCTACTGAACCTGGGACCCAAGGTCTCTTATCACACATTCGGCATTAAGTAGACTGCCGTTTATGTGGTAGTCCATGGGAACAGAGTTTTTACCACTTTAACTCTTTCCCTTTCTAATATAAATCAATCTAAGCAGAATAAATTAATGAATCCTATTTAAATGCAAGAATACTAATAATACAGGGGTGATGTTCCCAGTCTGTAACTTCTGGAGCTGTATTAAACCTAATATATTTGCTTTTTTATTTATAAACCAGTGGGGGCATTCAAAAATGTTTATCACTACTGGTTGATGTACATTTTTTTTTATTTTTAGCTAATTTCATAAACAGTGGCTGAAGTGCCAAGATCTTTATCTGAAATATTTGCCTTTTATAACTTAAGTAGAAAAACAGGAGAGCCTGTACATGCTTACTTCCTCTCACAGTTCACACAGATGTGGGCATAGCATGGTCATCCCTTACATGAGGGACATCCCAAAAGGCCGTGATGACATATTCAAATGATGCTTGTGCAGATTTGATGGTGACATCATGCATGCAATTTACCCTTTTCCTCAATGTAGTATGATCTTGCGGTTGGTATATTTATTTTGCAGAGAGTGGGGGGGGGTGAAGAGGGGTGCACCTCCCTGCAAAAACATAAAAAACAAAAAACATTATGTAATTGTAGTAGTGCCTCCTCAAGCTAAGTGCCAAATACCTAATGAATATTCACGTGCCCGACAAAGACATCAACATGAATATTCATGGTTTAGGTGGGACTTGCTACTGCACACCAGGGAGGTACTCATGTACATGATTGCCAAAAAACAAGTATTTAAGATGCAGCTGTAGCTGTATTCATTCCAAAGATATGTAGTAGGTGGACTGGACACTCTATATTGGCCATAGGTGTGAATGTTTGGATATAGGTTTGTGGCATGGAAGAACAACTGTGGCAGGGCTAGCCACGAGGTAGTTTGAACATTGGCTCTAGATGATTGTTACTGTTAAAGTGAAACTCTGACTCCATGGAGAAAAATGAGAAAAAAGGGATGTGTATAGATGGATGTAGGTAAATAGATGCATGTAGCTGTATTCCATAAAACTGGGAGAAACTTAAAAAAAATAATGCCTTGCTAGTCTGTAGTACTCTGCAAAAGAGCTGGTGTTCTCAATAACTCCTATTTTTTCTCATTAATGGCTCAACAAAGTTATTACATGTACAGTCTGCATGTTATTTAGTGCTAATTTTGTATTAAGGGGAGTACAGTGTGGAACGCGAGCATGTTGTGTTCAGGGTCTTTTAATTTTTCACAGAGTACAAGTCCCATCCCAAAAGTCTGGGCAGCTGCTGTCATTTCAATGACCAGATTTTCCAGTGGGAGCTGATATATCTATGCAACATGTCATTATATGTCCATACTCTGATCTGATCATCTAATCTGAGGCTGTACATTTGGAGTAGGTTATACTTATTTAGGGTTAGCTGTGATTGAAACCTCCTTCATGGGATTGTTGGGGAAGGAATGTTCCCATTTTACCTTGAGTATAACGGTTGCTGTTTTATTTTTTTTTCTAAGATAGTTCACTAAAGGCCTCAGATGATGCATAACTTAAATTTACCATTATCCATTATTTTAGGAAGGGTTTCAAAAAATCTTACACTGTGCTACTCTAACGTCTTCATAGTATGAATAGACTGTGATGAATTGCTTATGGTCACCATCTGCATATTGCCAGCACTGTATCAAGACATCCTGTGAGTGTCAATGACTGTTCCCAGGCTCACTCTTCACTTGCATCCAGCTGGTGACCCCAGCACAGAGTTAATCACCTGAGTTACTGAGTCATGCTGAATATTTTGAGATCAGGTAGAGGAGTGCATCATACCTTTTAGAGCAAGAAATCTGGAAAAAGCCATAAATAAAAGTGGGACAAAGGCCCAAAAAGTATGGCAATTTTTTAATATTGCTCTTACAAACTTAGGAAGTTGATAGCATAAAATATTTTGTATTAGCATGAATTTTCTGAAGGATATGAAGTCTGAAACTCACCTGTCTGTCATTATTTTTGAACTTCAATATTTAATGATTTACTACTAATTTACCAGAAAATCATAATTTTATGAAAAATGGAACAAAAATATCAGGCCAAAATCTGGACATTGTGTGAAAATCTGTACAGTTGAGAGGTTTGGTCAGTGCATAGAAGAGACACATAATCAAAGAGTCAGCCCAGCCCAAGTGATCTCTGTAGATTTCAAACATAAATCTTGCAGAGGAATATGTATATGATGCATTCCAACAGATTGAGTATAACTTCAAATATTTGGACTTTGCAGGTATGTCTGGAATATCACAAATAGAGTACTATGTGGTATGGCCATGCCTGGATATGCATTAGGTTGTCATCTGTTACCATGCACTAGTCTGAACAGTATGAGCACATATGCATACGGTGTTTAACAATGTACCATGTAAAGCAAAGTAAAACAGTAGGTCAGTAGTGATTTATACATGATAGTATTGTGATGAATTGTGAAAGTGCAGCAACACACTAACAAACCACTTCAGAATAGTACAAAAAGCTACTTTGCCCATAATCTGATAATATTATGTTAAGCTTTGCAATGCTGGTAAAATACAGTTATATGAGAAGAAAACTTGGAAAATATCATTCACATTAGCAGTTAATCTATCACTCAGTTACCCATAAGAACTTGCTGCATACTTGCAGAAAAGCTTCTATGCCTACAGCAGTAAATATGTGATAGCCACCAGCAGTGTGAATAGTTGCTTAAGATTATTTGTCACTGTTAAAGTAATGCACCAACCCCACATGCAAAAATGAGAAACAAAAATGAGAAAAAGGGGTTATTGATGATTGGATGGATGGATGGATGGATGGTTGGATGGATGGACTGGATCTGCATCACAATGTACTGACAGCAGTGGCATATACCAATAATATATGCTGAACATGCATTAGGGTTACCAGACTGTGTAGTAACCACATGAACAATGAAAATTATAGCTTGATGTGTTCTGGGCAGCAGAATGCTGTTGATTTATCAGTTGTGGATAATGTTTGTACATTTAATAGAGGTGCACTTCGTTCGAGTTTGGGGTTGTTATATTACTAGAGTATGTCTACTGTATTAATTATTGTAATGAAATGTTGCTTAGTTTGTGATTGTACTATTACTAGAGCATGTCTACTGTACTAATTATTGTAGAGAAATGTTGCTTGAGTTTGGGATTGCTATATTAATAGAGCATGTCTATTGTACTAATTATTGTAGAGAAATGTTGCTTAGTTTGGGATTGTTATATTACTAGAGCATGTCTACTGTACTAATGATTGTAGAGAAATGTCGCTTGAGTTTGGGATTGTTATATTACTAGAGCATGTCTACTGTACTAATTATTGTAGAGAAATGTTGCTTAGTTTGGGATTGTTATATTACTAGAGCATGTCTACTGTACTAATTATTGTAGAGAAATGTCGCTTAGTTTGGGATTGTTATATTACTACAGCATATCTACTGTACTAATTATTGTAGAGAAATGTTGCTTGAGTTTGGGATTGTTATATTACTAGAGCATGTCTACTGTACTAATTATTGTAGAGAAATGTCACTTAGTTTGGAATTGTTATATTACTAGAGCATGTCTACTGTACTAATTATTGTAGAGAAATGTTGCTTGAGTTTGGGATTGTTATATTACTAGAGCATGTCTACTGTACTAATTATTGTAGAGAAATGTCGCTTAGTTTGGGATTGTTATATTACTAGAGCATGTCTACTGTACTAATTATTGTAGATAAATGTCGCTTGAGTTTGGGATTGTTATATTACTAGAGCATGTCTACTGTACTAATTGTATAAAATGTCGCTTAGTTTGGGATTGTTATATTACTAGAGCATGTCTACTGTACTAATTATTGTAGAGAAATGTCGCTTGAGTTTGGGATTGTTATATTACTAGAGCATGTCTACTGTACTAATTATTGTAGAGAAATGTTGCTTGAGTTTGGGATTGTTCTATTACTAGAGCATGTCTACTGTACTAATTATTGTAGAGAAATGCCGCTTGACTTTGGGATTGTTATATTACTAGAGCATGTCTCCTGAACTAATTATTGTAGAGAAATGTCGTTTGAGTTTGGGATTGTTATATTACTAGAGCATGTCTACTGTACTAATTATTGTAGAGAAATGTCGCTTAGTTTGGGATTGTTATATTACTAGAGCATGTCTACTGTACTAATTATTGTAGAGAAATGTCGCTTGAGTTTGGGATTGTTATATTACTAGAGCATGTCTACTGTACTAATTATTGTACAGAAATGTCACTTGAGTTTGGGATTGTTATATTACTAGAGCATGTCTACTATACAAATTATTGTAGAGAAATGTCGCTTAGTTTGGGATTGTTATATTACTAGAGCATGTCTACTGTACTAATTATTGTAGAGAAATGTCACTTGAGTTTGGGATTGTTATATTACTAGAGCATGTCTATTGTACTAATTATTGTAGAGAAATGTCGCTTAGTTTGGGATTGTTATATTACTAGAGCATGTCTACTGTACTAATTATTGTAGAGAAATGTCGCTTGAGTTTGGGATTGTTATATTACCTGAGCTTGTCTACTGAACTAATTATTGTAGAGAAATGTGGCTTGAGTTTGGGATTGTTATATTACTAGAGCATGTCTACTGTACTAATTATTGTAGAGAAATGTCGCTTAGTTTGGGATTGTTATATTACTAGAGCATGTCTACTGTACTAATTATTGTAGAGAAATGTCGCTTAGTTTGGGATTGTTATATTACTAGAGCATGTCTACTGTACTAATTATTGTAGAGAAATGTCGCTTGAGTTTGGGATTGTTATATTACTAGAGCATGTCTACTATACTAATTATTGTAGAGAAATGTCGCTTAGTTTGGGATTGTTATATTACTAGAGCATGTCTACTGTACTAATTATTGTAGAGAAATTTCGCTTGAGTTTGGGATTGTTATATTACTAGAGCATGTCTACTGTACAAATTATTGTAGAGAAATCTCACTTGAGTTTGGGACTGTTATATTACTAAAGCATGTCTACTGTAGTAATTATTGTAGGGAAATGTCGCTTGAGCTTGGGATTGTTATATTACTAGAGCATGTCTACTGTACTAATTATTGTAGAGAAATGTCGCTTGAGCTTGGGATTGTTATATTACTAGAGCATGTCTACTGTACTAATTATTGTAGAGAAATGTCGCTTGAGCTTGGGATTGTTATATTACTAGAGCATGTCTACTGTACTAATTATTGTAAAGATATGTTGCTTAGTTTGGGATTGTTATATTACTAGAGCATGTCTACTGTACTAATTATTGTAGAGAAATGTTGCTTGAGTTTGGGATTGTTATATTACTAGAGCATGTCTACTGTACTAATTATTGTAGAGAAATGTCGCTTAGTTTGGGATTGTTATATAACTAGATCATGTCTACTGTACTAATTATTGTAGGGAAATGTAGCTTGAGTTTGGGATTGTTATATTACTAGAGCATGTCTACAGTACTAATTATTGTAGAGAAATGTCGCTTAGTTTGGGATTGTTATATTACTAGAGCATGTCTACTGTACTAATTATTGTAGAGAAATGTCGCTTAGTTTGGGATTGTTATATTACTAGAGCATGTCTACTGTACTAATTATTGTAGAAAAATGTCGCTTGAGTTTGGGATTGTTATATTACTAGAGCATGTCTACTATACTAATTATTGTAGAGAAATGTCGCTTAGTTTGGGATTGTTATATTATTAGAGCATGTCTACTGTACTAATTATTGTAGAGAAATGTCGCTTGAGTTTGGGATTGTTATATTACTAGTGCATGTCTACTGTACTAATTATTGTAGAGAAATGTCACTTGAGTTTGGGATTGTTATATTCCTAAAGCATGTCTACTGTACTAATTATTGTAGAGAAATGTTGCTTGAGTTTGGGATTGTTCTATTACTAGAGCATGTCTACTGTACTAATTATTGTAGAGAAATGCCGCTTGAGTTTGGGATTGTTATATTACTAGAGCATGTCTCCTGAACTAATTATTGTAGAGAAATGTCGTTTGAGTTTGGGATTGTTATATTACTAGAGCATGTCTACTGTACTAATTATTGTAGAGAAATGTCGCTTAGTTTGGGATTGTTATATTACTAGAGCATGTCTACTGTACTAATTATTGTAGAGAAATGTCGCTTGAGTTTGGGATTGTTATATTACTAGAGCATGTCTACTGTACTAATTATTGTACAGAAATGTCACTTGAGTTTGGGATTGTTATATTACTAGAGCATGTCTACTATACAAATTATTGTAGAGAAATGTCGCTTAGTTTGGGATTGTTATATTACTAGAGCATGTCTACTGTACTAATTATTGTAGAGAAATGTCACTTGAGTTTGGGATTGTTATATTACTAGAGCATGTCTATTGTACTAAATGTAGAGAAATGTCGCTTAGTTTGGGATTGTTATATTACTAGAGCATGTCTACTGTACTAATTATTGTAGTGAAATGTCGCTTGAGTTTGGGATTGTTATATTACTAGAGCTTGTCTACTGAACTAATTATTGTAGAGAAATGTGGCTTGAGTTTGGGATTGTTATATTACTAGAGCATGTCTACTGTACTAATTAGTGTAGAGAAATGTCGCTTAGTTTGGGATTGTTATATTACTAAAGCATGTCTACTGTACTAATTATTGTAGAGAAATGTCGCTTAGTTTGGGATTGTTATATTACTAGAGCATGTCTACTGTACTAATTATTGTAGAGAAATGTCGCTTGAGTTTGGGATTGTTATATTACTAGAGCATGTCTACTATACTAATTATTGTAGAGAAATGTCGCTTAGTTTGGGATTGTTATATTACTAGAGCATGTCTACTGTACTAATTATTGTAGAGAAATTTTGCTTGAGTTTGGGATTGTTATATTACTAGAGCATGTCTACTGTACTAATTATTGTAGAGAAATCTCACTTGAGTTTGGGACTGTTATATTACTAAAGCATGTCTACTGTACTAATTATTGTAGAGAAATGTCGCTTGAGCTTGGGATTGTTATATTACTAGAGCATGTCTACTGTACTAATTATTGTAGAGAAATGTCGCTTGAGCTTGGGATTGTTATATTACTAGAGCATGTCTACTGTACTAATTATTGTAGAGATATGTTGCTTAGTTTGGGATTGTTATATTACTAGAGCATGTCTACTGTACTAATTATTGTAGAGAAATGTTGCTTGAGTTTGGGATTGTTATATTACTAGAGCGTGTCTACTGTACTAATTATTGTAGAGAAATGTCGCTTAGTTTGGGATTGTTATATTACTAGATCATGTCTACTGTACTAATTATTGTAGGGAAATGTAGCTTGAGTTTGGGATTGTTATATTACTAGAGCATGTCTACAGTACTAATTATTGTAGAGAAATGTCGCTTAGTTTGGGATTGTTATATTGCTAGAGCATGTCTACTGTACTAATTATTGTAGAGAAATGTCGCTTAGTTTGGGATTGTTATATTACTAGAGCATGTCTACTGTACTAATTATTGTAGAGAAATGTCGCTTGAGTTTGGGATTGTTATATTACTAGAGCATGTCTACTATACTAATTATTGTAGAGAAATGTCGCTTAGTTTGGGAATGTTATATTATTAGAGCATGTCTACTGTACTAATTATTGTAGAGAAATGTCGCTTGAGTTTGGGATTGTTATATTACTAGTGCATGTCTACTGTACTAATTATTGTAGAGAAATGTCACTTGAGTTTGGGATTGTTAAATTCCTAAAGCATGTCTACTGTACTAATTATTGTAGAGAAATGTCACTTGAGATTGGGATTGTTATATTACTAGAGCATGTCTACTGTACTAATTATTGTAGAGAAATGTCGCTTGAGTTTGGGATTGTTATATTACTAGAGCATGTCTACTGTACCAATTATTGTAGAGAAATGTCGCTTGAGTTTGGGATTGTTATATTACTAGAGCATGTCTACTGTACTAATTATTGTAGAGAAATGTTGCTTGAGTTTGGGATTGTTATATTACTAGAGCATGTCTACTGTACTAATTATTGTAGAGAAATGTCCTTGAGTTTGGGATTGTTAAATTACTAGAGCATGTCTACTGTACTAATTATTGTAGAGAAATGTCGCTTGAGTTTGGGATGGTTATATTAATAGAGCATGTATACTGTACTAATTATTGTAGAGAAATGTTGCTTAGTTTGGGATTGTTATATTACTAGAGCATGTCTACTGTACTAATTATTGTAGAGAAATGTCGCTTGAGTTTGGGATTGTTATATTACTGCAGCATGTCTACTGTACTAATTATTGTAGAGAAATGTCGCTTAGTTTGGGATTGTTATATTACTAGATCATGTCTACTGTACTAATTATTGTAGAGAAATGTCGCTTGAGTTTGGGATTGTTATATTACTAGAGCATGTCTACTGTTCTAATTATTGTAGAGAAATGTCGCTTGAGTTTGGGATTGTTATATTACTAGAGCATGTCTACTGTACTAATTATTGTAGAGAATTTTCGCTTGAGTTTGGGATTGTTATATTACTAGAGCATGTCTACTGTACTAATTATTGTAGAGAAATGTTGCTTAGTTTGGGACTGTTATATTACTAGAGCATGTCTACTGTACTAATTATTGTAAAGAAATGTTGCTTGAGTTTGGGATTGTTGTATTACTAGAGCATGTCTACTGTACTAATTATTGTAGAGAAATGTTGCTTAGTTTGGGATTGTTATATTACTAGAGCATGTCTACTGTACTAATTATTGTAGAGACATGTCGCTTGAGTTTGGGATTGTTATATTACTAGAGCATGTCTACTGTACTAATTATTGTAGAGAAATGTTGCTTAGTTTGGGATTGTTATATTACTAATGCATGTCTACTGTACTAATTATTGTAGATAAATGTTGCTTAGTTTGGGATTGTTATATGACTAGAGCATGTCTGCTGTACTAATTATTGTAGAGAAATGTCGTTTGAATTTGGGATTGTTATATTACTAGAGCATGTCTACTGTACTAATTATTGTAGAGAAATGTCGCTTGAGTTTGGGATTGTTATATTCCTAGAGCATGTCTACTGTACTAATTATTGTAGAGAAATGTCGCTTAGTTTGGGATTGTTATATTACTGGAGCATGTCTACTGTACTAATTATTGTAGAGAAATGGCACTTGAGTTTGGGATTGTTATATTGCTAGAGCATGTCTACTGTACTAATTATTGTAGAGAAATGTCGCTTGAGTTTGGGATTGTTATATTACTAGAGCATGTCTACTGTACTAATTATTGTAGAGAAAATGCGCTTGAGTTTGGGATTTTTATATTACTAGAGCATGTCTACTCTACTAATTATTGTAGAGAAGTGTCGCTTGAGTTTGGGATTGTTATATTCCTAGAGCATGTCTACTGTACTAATTATTGTAGAGAAATGTCGCTTGAGTTTGGGATTGTTATATTACTAGAGCATGTCTACTGTACTAATTTATGTAGAGAAATGTCGCTTGAGTTTGGGATTGTTATATTACTGCAGCATGTCTACTGTACTAATTATTGTAGAGAAATGTCGCTTAGTTTGGGATTGTTATATTACTAGATCATGTCTACTGTACTAATTATTGTAGAGAAATGTCGCTTGAGTTTGGGATTGTTATATTACTGCAGCATGTCTACTGTACTAATTATTGTAGAGAAATGTCGCTTAGTTTGGGATTGTTATATTACTAGATCATGTCTACTGTACTAATTATTGTAGAGAAATGTCGCTTGAGTTTGGGATTGTTATATTACTAGAGCATGTCTACTGTTCTAATTATTGTAGAGAAATGTCGCTTGAGTTTGGGATTGTTATATTACTAGAGCATGTCTACTGTACTAATTATTGTAGAGAATTTTCGCTTGAGTTTGGGATTGTTATATTACTAGAGCATGTCTACTGTACTAATTATTGTAGAGAAATGTTGCTTAGTTTGGGATTGTTATATTACTAGAGCATGTCTACTGTACTAATTATTGTAGAGAAATGTTGCTTAGTTTGGGATTGTTATATTACTAGAGCATGTCTACTGTACTAATTATTGTAGAGACATGTCGCTTGAGTTTGGGATTGTTATATTACTAGAGCATGTCTACTGTACTAATTATTGTAGAGAAATGTTGCTTAGTTTGGGATTGTTATATTACTAATGCATGTCTACTGTACTAATTATTGTAGATAAATGTTACTTAGTTTGGGATTGTTATATGACTAGAGCATGTCTGCTGTACTAATTATTGTAGAGAAATGTCGTTTGAGTTTGGGATTGTTATATTACTAGAGCATGTCTACTGTACTAATTATTGTAGAGAAATGTCGCTTGAGTTTGGGATTGTTATATTCCTAGAGCATGTCTACTGTACTAATTATTGTAGAGAAATGTCGCTTAGTTTGGGATTGTTATATTACTAGAGCATGTCTACTGTACTAATTATTGTAGAGAAATGGCACTTGAGTTTGGGATTGTTATATTGCTAGAGCATGTCTACTGTACTAATTATTGTAGAGAAATGTTGCTTGAGTTTGGGATTGTTATATTACTAGAGCATGTCTACTGTACTAATTATTGTAGAGAAATTGCGCTTGAGTTTGGGATTTTTATATTACTAGAGCATGTCTACTGTACTAATTATTGTAGAGAAGTGTCGCTTGAGTTTGGGATTGTTATATTCCTAGAGCATGTCTACTGTACTAATTATTGTAGAGAAATGTCGCTTGAGTTTGGGATTGTTATATTACTAGAGCATGTCTACTGTACTAATTATTGTAGAGAAATGTAGTTTAGTTTGGTATTGTTATTTTACTAGAGCATGTCTACTGTACTAATTATTGTAGAGAAATGTTGCTTAGTTTGGGGTTGTTATATTACTATAACATCTCTACTGTACTAATTATTGTAGAGAAATGTTGCTTAGTTTGGGGTTGTTATATTACTATAACATCTCCACTGTACTAATTATTGTCGAGAAATGTTGCTTAGTTTGGGGTTGTTATATTACTATAACATCTCTACTGTACTAATTATTGTAGAGAAATGTTGCTTAGTTTGGGGTTGTTATATTACTATAACATCTCTACTGTACTAATTATTATAGAAACAACTGCAGTCTCATTCTTTTTATTACCTGGGACACTTTCTAGATTTTTAACTTAAGATCTTTTGGAAGACAGTTAATAAGAAAAGTGGAGCAATTCTCACATTCATATGTACATCCAATATTTGGATGCAGAGGTGAAATAGAGATGTCTCCAGCTATAGTCTGCAAATGACCCATCAGTCCTTGTCAGATACATGTTTTATAGAAGATGTATTATCATAATTCTGTCCCAGTGCATATTCAGAATGTAGTTTGTTACCAGTATATTAGATCATATTATTAATCCATGTTTTTTCTAAGGTGTCATAGGATGGTGGCTGCAGTCATGCCTTTATGTATAGTCACAGTAGTTATGCATAATTCTAAAAAAAAAATGTGGGTAGCACAGAATGGGGGGTGGGGTTGCTATTATATTGTTATGCTTTGTAGAGATGTACACAGATACTATTAACTAAACATCAAGTAAATATAATATACATCAAAATACCCCATTCCTTAACAAAAACAAAAAAAAACTTCCACAAAACTAATATAGACATTTTTCAAGTGCATTACAAATGTGTTGACTGTGTATTATGATTATTATTATTATTATTATTATTACTATTATTATTTTTTACATATGTAAAGTATACCATACTTACTGTTGTGTACCTATAATCTGGGAATACATAGTGGTAATATAGATAAATGATATATAAGAACATTGCTATAGTGATGTAACAAACACTTGCTTCTTTAAATCAACACACCGCAATGTTGTCAGCAAGAACACTGATTGCGAAAGGTCGACAATTTAAATGCAAACAGTGAACTGTGCATGTGTAAGACCCTTGCTGTATGCAACAAACAAAAAACAAAATAACATAATAACATAATTTTTTTGCAGGGAGCAAACCCCCCCTCCATCCCCCACACCCCCCTGCAAATTATATATACTAACTCCAAGACCGCGTAATGCCTGGGGAAAGGGAATATTCCTTCACCCGGGAATTGTTGATCTAGCCCAACTGTCGACTTTCTGTATATGTTGACCTTCTGCAGTTGATGTTCTTACTGTTGACCTTGTGATGTGTCAACTTACTGCAGCAGTAGAACTATATATAAATAGATGTATGTATGTATATATATATATATATATATATATATATATATATATATATATATATATATATATATATACATATACATATATAGATATCTATAATATATAGATAGATACATAATATCTATAGATATGTAGATATATAGGTCTACTGAGTAAAAAGTTGATACAAAAAATGTTGACAGGAAAAACAAAAAATATTCAGCAAACAGCATATGGTTTGAGAAAGAATCTCAGAGCATGCAAATAAAAAAAAAACATTGCTTTTAAAGGTGGATATCTCTCCCTATGCACATACCCTGTGCCTCTCACACTCCCATCTAAATAAATATACTAACTATTAGATGAAATTCAAGTTACTGTATGATCAAATGTACGAAACATGTTACATTTTTCTAGTATCCACTGCTTGGTTGTCCATGTATCCTTCTTTCTTAAGCTTTTGGTTTTTAGTGGAGCCCTGTTATTCTCCTGTTGTTTCATTTTTTTTTTTTTTTTTTTTTTTTTTTTTGGTGAAATATTGCAGTTCACATTCATATTAATCATAAACTCTGTTTCTCTCCCCCTTTAATTATTCTCAAAAATTATGCTGCCTCTTTAATTACTTCAAACACTGATAGTACCCCAGTCAAAGCTTTTTCAGAGTTCTACCTTTCAGCTCTATCTGAAGTCTCACATTACTCCCCGCTCTTAGATATATGACCAATCTTCTCTCTTTATAAAAGCCATTAGAAAAGACAAGTTGTTATTAAATATTCAAAAGTTTTAACAAAATTATCTTTCAAAAATGGCTTTTGACTGAACTGAAGCTGTCTAACAACACTGCCATACGTGATAGTCTCAGACTTGAAGTTAAGACTACTGACTGGAACCATCTTTGTTGCACCTAGATAGGTTTTGATTTTAATGGTCTCCCATTGTTCCTTCAACAGTTGGCTTGTTTTATTGAAGGTCCATAGTCACAGTTTCATAGTTACATTACTTTGCATTCATTGACTGTTAAAACAATCATATCTACTCCTTGCTTACTGCAGTTAATATGCGGTATTCCATAATGCACAATATTAGGCCTGCTTTTTTCCCTGCATATACATTTAGTCATGATCTTCAGAATTTCCTTATGCTCATAATTTTTACATATTACAGCCAAAGAAAGACATTCAACCTACCCTTTGCTGTGATTTACAGCAGAATTTTGTAGAATAAATAGAATGTACTAACCTGTAACTCAGGCAAAATAGAAATTATATCCTTATGAACATCCCAAAACTCTGGTAAAGTCCACTTCACTAAATATAAATGAACACAATAGAAACAAGGGTGTAGATTTTAAAACAATTGCAAAGCAAAGTGGGTGACATCCTGGAATGCAAAGGTATGCAATATTAAGCAGTTTCAATGAAAACCATTAACACATTAGCATCCAGAGGATACTACACTGTAATGTACTTATCTAGTAGATTGCTGACTAATTACTTAGACAAATAAAATAAAACAAAAATCAGTAAATGATGAGTGAGTGCATAAGTCTTGTACAAAAGAAGTTTATTGCACACACACACACACACACACACACACACACACACACACACACACACACACACACACACACACACACACACACACATTCTACTAGATTCCAAAAGGACTTGAGCACAGAGTAACATGTCTAATTCCAAAAGCTAAGGCTTCAATAGTCCATATTCAATGTATGCTAATGGGGACAGGAGGAAACCCATGCCCAGTTCTAAAATGGGAATCCAGCTTGCTTCTTCAAGATAATCTGGTGTTGCATGTTGGTAAGGTATGCCAATGTACAATCCCAAATAAATAGCAAAGCTACCAAGTCTAATATACAAATGGAATTACTGATTCCATGACTTTTGGCTGCACCTGGCAACCCTGAAGAATCCTCATACAGTCTTGCCAATATGCACAGAAGAGGCAATGAAACTCACTAACAGGAAGTGAGAGAATCTGGCTCCCACTAAATTCAATACTTCGACATTGCGAGGTAATGAATTGCAATTGAATCTCTCCCTCTCAGGATACTGTCATCATAGGGGGTGAGGTTGGTGTAATGATGGAAACAGGGCCTTGGGTTAATGTCTGAGTATATGTAAGTATATACAAACGTGTATATATATATGTGTGTGTGTGTGTGTGGGTATTTATGTGTGCATATATACATATTTTATATGGGTCCACTACCAAATTTCAAAATTTCAAAACATCGAACCTCTGATTACCGAAGCTCAGAGAATCAAGGTTTCGAAATATTGAAACTCAAAAAAAACATCCAAAATGTTAAAACTTACAATTTCACATTTTTGCAGGGGGTGCAAGGCCCCTGCACCACAACTCCCCCTGCTACTAAAGTATACCATCTCTGAGATCACACTGCAGTGAAGAGAATGGTAAAGTTCCCGTTCTGCACTGTACAGTGATCTCCACTGACAAGTTTCGATATTTCAAAACCTCGATCTTCTGGGCTTCAGTAATCAGAGGTTTGATGTTTTGAAATTTCAAAATTTGGTACCGGACTCATATATATATATATATATATATATATATATATATATATATATATATATATATATATATAGGTTCATCGGTTGGTACTAGGCTATTGACCCTAGGGCCTGTACAAGCCATAACAATTCCCTGGCTATTTCTTCCCACAATATTTACTTCCCTGGACCCTTGTCTAGCAGGGTGACTGATGTGATCCCTGGGGTAAATTTCCTGCCTCCCATCCAGTCGTCAAGGTTCCTTTTGAAGAGGGCCAAGGAGGTGCTCTGCTTGACATGTATGGGCAGTCTATTCCAGAGTATGGGGAGTCTCTGGGTCAGGAACCTATCCCTCCAGCATGTTTTGTTCATTGTGATGACAAGGTTTAGATCCCTAGAGAGTGTGGCTCTGATGGATTGGGATTTCTTTAAGTGTAGTATGTCCAACAGTTCTGAGTTTGAAATGGCCTTGCATGTTAAGCAGAGCTCGCCTCTGAGTAGACGATATCAACAGAGGATAGCTGGAGTTGTTTTAGTCGGTCAGCATAGGGCATCTGCTTTAGGCCTGTGATTCCTTTAGTGAAGTGTTTCTGCTGCCTTTCCAGTTGTTGCAGATGTCTTGTGAGGTGCATACCAAATGGGGTGTTGTACTCTATGATGGGTCTAATGAGGGATGAATACAGTGGAACAATGACCTCCTTTATTCTGGGTGAAAAGCCCTTAATGATGAGGTGTGCCACATAGAAGAATTTCCTGACTGTTGTAGCGATGTGGTTACCGAAGGTGAGCCTGCTGTCGACCTGTGTTCCTAAGGCTCTTATCACACTATCAGTGTTTAGTGTACTGCCACCTATGTGGTAATTCATGGGTACAGGGTTTTTCCCAAAGGGGATAACTATACGCTTCTTGGCATTGAGCTTGAGCCCATGGCTCTGACATCAAGCATCTGTTTCTGTAAGGCCCTTTTTTAGCATATCCACATCATTTGGGGATTGAGTAATGGCTCCCAGTTTGCAGTCATCTGCAAACTTTGCTAGCCAGAGTCCCTTAGTGTTGGCCTGCACTTCAGAGAAGTAGATGCCAAACAAGAGCAGTCCCAGGACTGAACCCTGAGGTACTCCACTTGTCACTTGTCTGGAGCTGAATTTGGAGTTGGCTACTTTTACAGTCTGGGTTCTGTCAGTAAGCCAGTTGGCAACCAATTGAGTGATGGAGAGATTTATGCCCAGCTTAGTAACTTTATCTATGGCAAGGTACAGATAGTCTGTGTGGACTGCCTTATCCACGTCCACGGCTCTGGAGCCTGATTCGAAGAAGTCCATCAAGTTCAGGAGACACGATCGGACCTTCACAAACCCAAACTGGGTGGGGTCCAGTGTTTGAAGATTGCCAATGTCTTTGTTTATAAGTTCCATGATAATACATTCTATGGCCTTGCAGATCAGGCTCGTCAGACTGATGGGGTGGTAGTTCCCAGGATCCAAGGTGGATTCCCCCTTGTGGAGTGGGATAACTGTAGCTGTGCATCACTCAGTGAGCACGAAGTCTGAGGTGAGGCTATGATTAAACATGACACTTAGGTGAGGTGCCAGTTCATTTTGTAGTTCATGTAGTACACAGCCCAGGATGTTGTCTGGTCCCATGGATGCTATATTCTTAGCTTTGGAGAGTGCGGTTTTTACCTGTGTGGCCGTGATTACTGGAATTTGGCAATCTTTCAGTACTGAGATGGGCCCTTTAGGGGGTGGGGTTGGGGTGAAGATGGCACTGAATCGATCTGTCAGGATATTGGCAATGTCCTTGGGATCAGTATATTTAATGCCATTCTGTTGTAGCTCAGAGCAGATCTGAGCATTGCATTTAGATTCCTGACATAGCTACAGAATGCTTGCGGTTGTCTTTGGAATATTTGGCAATTTTATTTTCGTAACTAGCTTTGGAGGATTTTATGAGGGATCTCAGCTTCTTACTGAGGCTGGTAAGGGAGTTTTTTGCATCCTGGGATTTTCCTCTTTTTTGCAACAGTTTCTTCCTTCTGTTGTATAGTTTGTTTATGACAGGGGACTACCAGATTGGCTTTGTTTTTTTGGAGGAGAGCGTCTTGGTTCTGTTTAGGATGTCATGATTCATGCATGAGTGGATGAGCTCATACAGTACTTTAGTGTAGGATTCGACAGTCGAACTTTCACTTCCCATCTGCATGGGTGTCATGAAGTTTGTCACTTCTGACGTTAGTAGCATGAAGTTGGCCTTGGAGAAATTTTTTACAGATGTTTCCTTACTGGGGGGTGGGGGTGGGATGTGGATGTCAAAGGTGATTAGCTTCCAACGAGGAGGTGACCACTGGTGTGGAGCATTGATTTCCCATGTTGGTAATGACTAGGTCCAGGATACTGGAGCCCCTGGTAGGACTATGGTTTAGTTCATCCAGGGCATTGGAATTTATGAATTCCATGTATATATATATATATATATATATATATATATATATATATATATATGTATATGGTTTACTATCAAAATGTGGAAAATCAAACCAATTTTCAACGTTTTAATCAAATTTGTTATCCAAAACTTGTAATACATAATTGCATAGTATATAATTACCAAAATGTAGGAAATGGTAATCACGGAATCAATATTTGAATGCTGAAAGTTCCAGTGTCAAAATTCCATGTTACCAGTAACATTTCTGCTGGGAGCAAGCATCCCCTGCACCCTCACTCTTTTCCAACTCAAAGATGGCAATACAGTGAGGAAAAGGGTAATTCTGCCTGATCTCCCACTGTAGTGCAATCTGTTATCAGAACATTGGTCCCATATTAGCAAATGCACACAACCATTCACTATTGAGGATTTGAACATTTCTGGATCGACATTACAGAAACTGGAAAACATGCATTCGACCATCCCAGTCTGATGTAAGTGCTCTTCCCCATTTTGATAGTAAACACACACACACATATATATATATATATATATATATATATATATATATATATATATATATATATATATATATATATATATATATATATATATATATATATATATATATATATATATATATATATATATATATATATATATATATTTATTTATATATATATGTACATACATATGGATCTACTTCAGAAGACTGAAAAACCAAAAGACTGAATCCCAACAGACTGAAAATTCTAAATACTGAATGATGGAATTTACCCCTTCTCCACTGTGTGATCTTGGAGTTGGTATGTATATATATATATATATATATATATATATATATATATATATTGAGGGCACAGCCCTCCACATGAGGGGTTCAGGGGGGCTTGCCCCTGCATTAAAAATGTGCTCAGTATTTTGAATTTTCAGTCTTTTGGGATTCATTCTTTTGGTAGACCCATATACACACACACACACACACACACACACACACACACACACACACACACACACACACATATATATATATATATATATATATATATATATATATATATATATATATATATATATATATATATATAGCGTCACATGCATTTTTTTATGTTGTTTCTTTAACAAGCACATGGGCTATGGTTTAATGTCAAAGGTATGGCTAACCAAATGATGAAAATGTTGATGGTATGTAATGTCAAGACAAGTAAGTAGGGTTGTATTGGTGAGAGTGTTTGTGTGTATGTATGTGAGTTAGGGTTAGGATTGGGAATGAGAGCATGATAAGAAGAGCGTCGTCCTTGCCCTCTTTAGTAATGGCTGCTAACCATAACCTTAATGGTGCCTCTTCCCTCAGCCCTATCCCTTTACTTTACCTGCTGAAAAATCTTCATGCAACACTGCCATTATTCAGATGAATTTGAGGCTACTGTCATGGGGGTTTTTAGTGTTAATATCGAGAGAAGAAATAGTTCTACTTTTTTATAATATTTCATGTGATATTCTTTGTTTTCGGTATTGTGTATGTTGGAAATTTTTTGTTGGTGCTTTTGATTTTACATTAAATTAGTTTAATCATGTGAAGCAGAGTTCTTTCCTAACCCAATTCAAGTGCAACTTGGATGTGAATGCGGAAATTCACCCTGGTTTGGCACCTATGCCTCTAATGGACATGGTAACCTGTAGATGGTTCATCTCCCAAACCCTCGCTTATGTTTATCAAGAGTATCAGAACTTGTCAGAGATTTGGGATGCATGGCTAGGCTTAAAAAGGCCCTTGTTGTCATTGGCCTAGTAAACGCCTATGAACCTATGAACTATACATGCATATACACACACACACACACACACACACACACACACACACAAACACATGCATGCATGCACACACACACATGAATGCACACCCACTTCTTAACTGTCCTGAATTTTGCCTGACATTTTTGGTCTTTTCCTCATAAAATGCATAATTTTCTTGCAAATTATTAGGGACTGAATTAACTAAATAATGACAGACATTTGACTTTTAGACTTTCTGTCTTTCAGAAAATGCATACTAATGTAAAACATGTTATTCTAGCAAATGTTCAAGTTTATAAGCAACGGTAGCAGTAAACAAGCAGAAAACTTTAAATAAATCTTTTCTCCTAACCTCCATTCATGACATCACTAAATCATTTGGACCCACAAATAATGAGTTTCAAGATTTTTTAGACAACCATATTGGAGCTCCACTCCACTTTCAAGCTGAATTTGCCACTTTCTACTTAAGGGAAATCCTCATAAAAAATAAGAGGTTACTTAATAACCTAAACTCTCCAAAATTCAATCATTTTTTATAAGAAAAGATTCAAATTATATTACCAAACCTCTTGGTTTGACCTACAACTTATGCCTTACTATAGGTACACTATCCCGCCATATTAAAACAATCAATCATTACCCCCCCTTTCAAAGGAACCTTCCCCCAAATCCCATAAAGACTAGTACTCAGTCTCTACTCCATGTCCTTTAATGAAAATCTTTGTAAAACTTCTATGCAAATTAACTACTCCAACATATAAACAGCTATAGTCTCCCATCAGACAAATAATATAGTGTCCAAAATGCACTTGGAAATAATATGACTCTACTTCCTGCCACTAATTCTATCTACTCCAATAAGAACAATTTATTGCTGGTACATCTATGGACATGAGTAGAACTTTTAAAACAGTTAATCACAACTTTCATCTCACCAAGTTTTACAAATTTAACTTTGCGCAGAATGCTATTATATGGTTCCAAAGCTATTTACAGAATAGAACTTTTCAGATACATTCAGTCAATCAAGTATCTTCAGTCAGCACACACTACACAGGAGTCCCTCAAGTTCTGTACTAGGCCTCCTTCTATTCTTCTTATTTATTAATGACCTTCCAGATTACCTTTCCTTATTAAACATGATACTATATGTAGATAACATTCACCGACTCTAGCTAATAAATGTCCTCATACTTTTCAAACACATTTAAAGCAATCCTTTCATAGAATACGTCATTGGGCTACAACCAATCAACTGTTAATAAACCATTAAAAAACATGTTATACTGTTCTCTTCTGCACATAAACTGCGTATTTACCCACTATCCGATTCACATTTTTACAAAACCATAACATACCCACAGTCACACATAAATACTTTGGTATACCTCTGGCCTGATCTCTTACCATCTGTATCATCTTTACCTGCAGGATATCATTGTGCACAAAGCCCTCTCACAACTGAAGCTTTCTTATAAAATTCCTCACCTTCTTACACCTGCCACTAGTTTGGCCATAGCTAAAAATGTTGTCTTTCTCAAAATGAGATATAGTCTTCATCTACTCACCATGTATTCTTCCTACAATACAGAATTTCTTCAGATCACTGAAAACAAAACTGGAAGGTTTGCCCATTGTCAAGCAACTGTATTCATCACTTTCTTCTTTTCCCCACTGTAGTGCGATCCTGGAGTTAGTATATACAGTTAAGGGGGTGTTGGGGGCACAGCTCCCCATGTTGGGGGGTGTGGCGGGCGTAGCCCCTCACCTATTCTAGTTTTATATCATCCACTTTACAATTCAGTATGTTGAAATTTAGCATTGTAAGATTTCAGCATTATGGGTTTCAGTCAAATGATTTTTCAGTATTTTGAAATTTCAGTCTTATGGTCATCTGATAGGGATCTATATATATATATATATATATATATATATATATATATATATATATATATATGTATGTATAAACACTTTATAATCTCGAAATGCTGAAATGTCGAATTTCAGTATCTCGAGACTATAAAGTCGAAGTTTGAAAATAGCGAAAGTGCATAATCGCAAATTTAAATATCTTGAATTTGCGGTTATGGCTTTACGCTATGTAATGTCCGGGATTGTATGTGGATGGTGTGCGGTGCCATGTGTGGATTTAGGTGTTATGTCATTTAAGTGTTTTGTAAGGGTTTTGGGTGGGAGTTTGAGTGTATGTGAGTGTGCTGATATGTGTGATGTGTGTGTGAGGGACTGCAGAATGTGTGTGTGTGTGTTTGTTTGCTTTTGTTTACTGTTTGTGGGATCTCAGAGTTAGTATATATAAATATGGGGGTGCAGGGGGCCCCCTGCTTATTTGTGCTGTAGGTTTGTGGATGTGTGTTGTTTTGTTTGTTTATGTTGTGATGTGGGTGTTATGGTATATGTGTGGTCTAGTGTGTGTGCTGTGTTTTAGGTGTTTTGAATTTCACAGTTTTGGGCTTCACGGTTTTGGTGTTTCGGAGTTGTGTGGATTCGATTTCATGGTCTCGGATAACTAAAATTCCAGATTTCAGTATTTCGAGATTATGAAGTGAATCCATATACATATATATGTATATATATATATATATATATATATATATATATATATATATATATATATATATATATATATATATATATATATATATATATATATATATATATACACACATACATATATCTGTATCTATATCTCTCTCTCTCTCTCTCTCTCTCTCTCTCTCTCTATATATATATATGTTGTTTGTTTGTCTTTCGGCTTTTCAGCTTTTCAAGGTTAGGGGTCACCACAGCGGAACTCTGGTCCACTAATGATTGGCAGTGGGCTTTTATGGTGTCGAGTTGCCTGGCCAATGCCCAACCTTCAATGAAGGCATGCCCATTCAACGCATGTCTTTCAAACGCCCACTTGACCGTGGGGTGGACATGCAGACTCCACACAGAAGGCACTCCTAACCCAAGCTAAGAATCGAATGGGAGAACCTCTTGCTGTGAGCTCTCTCTCTCTCTCTCTCTATATATATATATATATATATATATATATATATGTATATATATATATATAGATTCACTTCATAACACTGAAAGCTCAAAACACTGAAATTCAAAACACTGAAACCAAAACACTGAAACTTCAAAATCTTGAAAACTCAAAACACTGAAACTCAAAACAATGAAAACACATATCATACATATACTGACTTTAAACAACATAAATCATAGCACTTTCCACCAAGTGTAAGTAGGGGGGCAAGCCCCTCTACACCCCCACTACACTAAGTGCAATCATGGAGTTGATATATTTAAGTAGCAGGGGGTGTGGGGGGTGCAGACCCCACATGGGGAGTGCAGGTGGGCTTGCCCACCTGCTTACACTTGGGGGGAAAGTGCTATGAGTTATGTTGTTTAAACTCAGTATATGTATGATATGTGTTTTCAGTGTTTTGAGTTTCAGTGTTTTGAGTTTTTGGTGTTATGAAGTGAATCTATATATATATATATATATATATATATATATATGTGTGTGTGTGTGTGTGTGTGTGTGTGTGTGTGTGTGTGTGTGTGTGTGTGCGTGTGCACATGCGAATGTGTGTGTGTGTGTGTGTGTGTGTGTGTGTGTGTGTGTGTGTGTGTGTGTGTGTGTGTGTGTGCATGTGTGTGTGTGTCTGTCTGTGTATGTTAAAACAACAGAGATTTGTAAATGATAAAACCATACCCATAAAATGAATACACTGTAAAACACAACTGATAAACAACATCACTTTGTGAAGTATGCAGCATTGCTGAGAACATCAGTTAAAAATATGTATATAGTGATGTAGCAAAAGTATGCCATGCCACAAGTACCATGTAGGAAACATATCCAAATATGCTGGAGGTGTCAGACATTTACAGGGGTCACATATTTTATGGAGAAGAGTTGGGCAGATAGGGAAGAAGAAGAAATTGGAATCTGAGTGTACAAATATACAGAAATGGTTCATGGCTTAGGGAAGTCTGAGTGAATGCCAGAGGGGAGTTAGTGACTTTTCTTGATGGAGATAAACCATACCTTTTTGAGAAATGCAAGGGTGGGAATATGTTGGAACAAGGGCACATTAGAAAAGGCATGGTAAAGAATGCAACAGATGGACATCAAAGACAGGACATTCTCAAGGTGGGACAAGACAGTAAGTAGGCCCTACAAGGAAGAAGCATAGACAAATACAGGAAAGAGAGGCATGAGGAAAGATAGGCTGACACACACATCATATATGTAAGGGAGGGCATAGCAAACCATATGTTTGAATTCTGTGAATAGAAATCAGTGATATATATATGCCAGCATGGTTTATCCTGATAGAGTGTTTCTGCCCCTGGCACTGGTCATGCATGGTGATATGTCATGTATCCTCCACAGAATATTGCCATTGGGGAGGAGAGAATAATTTGTGTGCATATTTAAAATATAGCACAGAGAAATTAATTGCACACTGCAAGTGAATCCACAGGATCATTACTACATGTTTATGATGGCCTGCTTGTGAACAACAATAATTGTGTGCCACAGATTGAGAACAAAACTATGTGACAGGGGTCCCCTACTATTTACCGAAACGCCGATTCGCCGACAAAGAAATCACCGACACCAAACGACCGACAACGCAGTTGACCGACACGCTGGAATCCCGACAGCCGGAAGACCGACAAGGGGAATGTGTAAGCGCGACCTGGTAAGTATGCGATAGTGAGGGATTTAGGAGTAGGGAGTGGACAGGTAAGTGTGCAATAGTGAGGGATGTAGGGTTAGGGTGTGTGATAGGTGAGTGTGCGGTAGTGTCGGAGCTTGGGGTTAGGGGTGAGTAAGTGAGTTAGGGTTAGGGTGCAGGTAGGGAGAGTGTGCGGTAGTGTCGGAGCTTGGGGTTAGGGGTGGGTAAGTGAGTTAGGGTTAGGGTGCAGGTAGGGAGAGTGTGCGGTAGTGTCGGACCTTAGGGTTAGGGTTTGGGTTAGGGCTAGTGGATATGTCCTGTAGTGTACTGTGTTGTTTACGTGTAGTGTGTCGGTGTTATGGTGTTCGGTGTTATGGTGTTCGGTGTTTTGCGTTGTCAGTACTTTGTGTTGTCGGTCGTTTGGTGTCGGTGATTTCTTTGTCGGTGAATCGGCGTTTCGGTAAATAGTAGGGGACCCATGTGACAGACAATGGATGGCATGTTAGTCAAGAGTTTTGTCTGGATTGCATCCCATAAGAACAGGAAAAAATATGGTGTATCTAACTACAAACTTATGTCTAAAAGGTATACGTCTGTGGCAGAGGTGAGACTCGACATGACAACAGACTGCGTTCTGTTTGAATTCATCTATGTAATATGGCAAATTTTCACCACAGATGAGTCTAAAAAGGACTGTGAGAAGGGAGGTCTGTGTAGATAACTGAGGGTCTAGAGGCCATTGATATTTTTTGTTAAGAATCTTAAAAAGGGCATTATGTTGAATAATGAGTTAGAAAGGAGATGAGTAATGGAGAATTAAGACTTCTTTGAATCTAGAGGAGTTGCATTTTAAAATTAATTGAGCCAGTTAGAAGGATTTCTGATCTACTACTACTATTGACATGTGAGACATTAGAGTGCCTAGATCCCTTATGGTAGTGTTTGGAGGAGTTTGTCACCTCTGGTGGAGATTTGTTTACCAAATATTTTTTCACATTTAATTTGAGATGATCATCCTTGCACTACTTACTTGTTGTCAGCTGTCAGTGAGCAGTTAGCTATCCCCTGTACAACAAATTAATTTATATTCAGATATGCAGTCTATTAATAATGCCTGTGGGAGAAGTAGTGTCAAAGGCCTAGGCCAAGTCTATCCATGCTGTACGTATTTCATAACTGTTAACTACTGCTTCAGTGACTTTGTCAAAGAAATTTAAAAAATTAAGGGGACAGGGCTGTGTTTAACAAAACTGAATTGACTAGGGTCTGAGTTTAAGAGATTTTCAATGTTCAGACTATTAAGGTTTGAGGTAATAAATCTGTAGCTTTTTATACAATACTAGTTAGACCAGGATCCATGTTTTGACTGCTCCTATGTAATGGGATTTCAATCACAGTTACCAGGTTTTGGGATTGTAACAAGTGGAGAGGCTTGGATTAACAAGGTTAACTAGGGATTAATATAGACTATATGTGGTACAATCAGGCCCCACAGGAGAGGTGTTCTTAGATTTTGAGAGGGCTGTAAGCACTTATCCATGGTAATTACTGGAGGAGGACTGGACTGTTGTTGTTGCATCTTTCGGCTTTTCCCGGTTAGGGGTCGCCACAGCGGAACTCTGGTCTGCTAATGATTGGCAGTAGATTTTTACGTACCGAGTTGCCAGCCCTGACGTATAACCTTCAACAAAGGTACGCCCATTCATGCATGTCTCCACACAGAAGGCGCTTTAGCTGAGAATCGAACAGGACGTCTTACTGTGAGGCGATAATGCTACCGCAGCACCTCCACCACCACAGTATAATGTGTACAACAAATGTAACTGTGTGAAGATCAAAATTTGCAATAGACTTGCTCAATCCATGTGAAAAAGAGTTCCTCCCTAATCCAATTCAAGTGCAGCTTGGACAATTGGATGGGAAACTAGAAATTCATCCCTGGTTTGGCACCAATGTCTCTGATGCAAACAGGTAATCTGTAAATAGTTAATCTCCCAGCCCCATGCTTACACTTATCAAGGGTAACAGAACTTATCAGAGATTTGGAATGCATGGCTAGGTTTAAAAAGGCCCTTCTGGTCATTAGCCTAGTAAAAACCTATGAACCTATGAAAGCTTCTTAGTGCCACTAAATAAAGGAATGCTCAAGTGATAATCAAAGTGAAATTAGTACCACTGCTATTAACCTTAACATTACTAGAATGCTAGTTTAATTTAATGCTACCTACTGTGACTAAATAAATGAATGCTCAAGTTGTAAGCAGACCAAAACAAGCTCTTAGAAAAGCACTACAGCAAGCACTCAGTGTAAAATTATTAAACAATATACAAATAAGTAGAACTGAGTTAATGATGATTGTATACATGTAAAATAAAGATGGATGATTTGAATAACTGATTTCACCCCCACCATTGACTTATCTTATATTATGTACAATAACTATATGTAGTGTCAGGTATTGTCTCTCTTCTTTGTTATCATTTTTTGGACTTTAATTACTTGATAACCCTCTAGGATAATCAAAAGAGCTTTGGAATCTATAATTTATTCTGGACAGCAAATCATTCTACCAAAGAGCAATTATATTTTTGAACCATTGGACTGAGTATAGTACTTCCCAGCTTTTTATTAACATGCTATACAAATTAAGATACTCTGGAGGTATAGCAGGATTGAGCCCTGACTACTGCCCAGGCAACTGACCGAGTGGCAGCGTGGGATGGTATGGTCTTTCCTAGGTGGGAGGGTACTCATCAGTGGTGCTCCCTAAGGGAAGGTATGGTCTACAAAGGGGAGTCTTCCTCTGATGTAGTCGATAACTAGGAGGTTGAGGAAAGGGAAGTGGGTAGAGCATATAAAAAAGACCTTCCCTGATGGAAGCACAGACATCTAATCCTCAAGGAGTCTCTTAGAATGCAGGACTGACTTCAGCAATACCAGGGAAGTCCAGGGCTGGGGAGGTAGGAGGCTGTTTGGTAGATGTGATATGGATGGACTGGTGGCTAGGCAAGGAGGATGAGGTCCAAGGGGATTCAAAAAATGCTACACAAATTCTCCTGTTCTTTGTATCTAATGCCACATGCAGATGTTAGTCAACAACAACCATCAGAGGCAAATCCCTTTGCATGTAGCAGACCTATCTTTTTTTGGCTATAAGATACAACTCAACTTCACAGTTTCATCCCTGCTTAAGGTGATGCTACATGGCTAGTGTCTTGCTCTTGTGGAACACTTAACTCTTTCTATTTGAACTAGTTGAAAAGAACATAGAAAGCTCTCAAACCCTGTAACAGCCTTGAACAGATAAATTCTCAAACTATAGTACCATTGTAGCCTGTGGCATCTGTCACAATAGTCCAAAGGAGTGTTTGACTTCATATATGTCTTCTCTTGAATAGATCGAGGGAGTTGGATCATGAATACCGATAGGGAAAACTTTCTCAATATATGTGCAGTCTTACATGACTAGATACTTTAATGGAACTTAACATCAATTAGGTTCTTCTCATGTTTACCATTGCATTTGGAAACATGATCATGCATGAAGACAAATATACTAGACCCCAAATATGCTAACTTTCTGGAATCAGTTCCTTCATAAGGTACTGAAGAAATAGTCTGCTTTCCTCTTGATGAAAAAAAAGACCATGTACTGCACTGTCTAATACTTTATCCAGAAATAAAAACTGACCGGGAAGTAGTCAATTAGTACTCTTTAAAAATTTTCAGAAAGATATAAATTCTGAAACATAATTTGCAAATTGAACATTGATAGGCAGTTCATACTGACAAAAAAATAAATAAATACTAACTGGACATAGCAGTGAACACAGCCCTAATTTTACTGAAAACTGCAACTACTGAAGTAGAAAAAAATGAAACCTCCAATTTTATCTGCATCTCTTATTAGTGAAAAGTAAACCGTTCACATTTAAAAAAAAATTCACTTAGCATAATCAGTATTAAATAATCATCCTTTAGCCCTAAAAATCAGGACATGTCCAACTTGAAAATGTTAAACAACAGTCACTGCATAAAATTCTGCCACAAAGAAACTGGCAGCTATCACACTAAGCTTATGCACCATGTAAATGTGTTGATATACATGGGTGAATCCTTACAAATCAATAAACCACCCACAGAGATTTACTTCAGTGGAAAGATACAGAGAAAAAATAAAGTTTTATTATTTATAAAATGTATGCATTTCTTTTTTCTAAAAATGTCCTTTTAAAAGAGAAATATATCAAGGCAGATTTGTTGATTGTTATTAATTGTCCAATCAGTGCTGCAATATATTTCAAAGGTATAAAAAGAACAGCCAAGGAGTGCTAAAAAGACCCAATTCTTGATTGTAAGCGCTTTCGTTCATCCACACTATACAATGAACTTCTTCAGACAAAACTCTACCCAAAATTCAATGTCTTATATAAGGCTCTTGATTAGTTAATAAGTTACTAAAACAATTAACAAGCTTCCTCAAACTGATCAAACTGTAAAGTACTATAAGAAATGCCATTACAAATGGAATTTAAAATACTAAAAAGCACACAGAAATTTAAACATTGTAATTCCTTATATAACACAAACAAAATAAGACAAATATAAACTATACTAAAATTTATGTATTATTAGTTGTGTCTGTAGACAATGCAATGATAAATAAACTATCTAGATGTTAAGCTAAAAGAGTGAATCAACTTTGACCCCCTTTTTTAAAATAATATCATACATTATATATTATATAGAAAACTGCTTCTTAAATTGAGTGGCATCTTCATTGTAAAATGTAACTGAATAGATGTATACACATTTCATACTACATATTACCTATCCAATGATTTTTAACTTTAGAATGCATTTAATTGAACTAAATTCATTCAGCCCTGGTGGAACATGGGCATTGGTTCTTAACTGCCATAGTAGTTCACATTCTTCCAACTTCAATTCCCACGGACCACTTCTAATATTTTTACTTATTTGATCCATGATAATAAAATGGAATTTATGTGTGGGATTGTCTAGAACATGCCTTGTCAAAGCATTGGTAGTTGACATCTTGCCAATCTGGTATTGGCGTTCGTAAATCCTCTATGTGCCCATTCTGTTTTTCCTATGTAGAAACCATGTCACTGCTGGCATTAGGCAAGGTAAACTACCCCTGTTGTCTCACAATTAAATCTTTCTTTTACACTGTAGATTTTGCTGTGTATACTAAATTTTTAATTAAAGGCATGGATAGCAATGAAATTGATTTGATAGAAGTACTACTCGAACTGGTATTACAAAATATCATATCTCGACAGTTAGCAGGGCAGATATGTATGTGGAATGAACACCATATCAGAATATTAGTAAAGCAGTATTGATCTGCAGAAACAAGCAGCAAAAAATGATATAGCCATTGCCAAAAATGCAGAAGAAATCAAGTTTGAAAGAAGTGCAAACAGGTTATCCACACAGTTTGGGTACAAGAAGCAAGCCTTGCAGTTTACTGTCATAATTTAGAATAAACTACTCAACATATTTTAAGGACTTCAAGATACTGCAAATAAAATCTCTGCAGATTATAAAGACTGTTTAATTATTGAAAATTCTTGGTGGTACTGGTTAATGCGGACTTTGAATACCAAGCTGTATTTTTATTGTTTTTGGTTTTCTTGCAATCAAGAGAAAGCCTGAGCCAAGTAAACACCTCCCAAGAAATGACAGGTTTTGGTACATTTTGCTAGGATTTAATTTGCAGTTTCCTGCAGCTGTTTATTTTTAATGTTATGAGTTGGCTTTCTTCATGTCACTGTGGGAGACCTAAACAAAGTACCTCAGTTTTATGTCTTAATTGTGTTGTTATATGAAATCATAAAAGAAAATACACTCACACTGTCACATGCAGACACAGATACAAATACACACACACACACACACACACACACACACACACACACACACACACATAAAGAGAAAGCATAACTTTTCACAGGTGATGAAATTAAGAACTTACAATTTTGATGACATCAAATGCAAAACAGTGAAGTTACTCAAACAAGTTGGGATATGCCAGTGAAGCTTGAACCAGCAATGACGGCTCCCACAGAAGACAAAGTAGCATGTGTTTTAGTGAGATGGAAATTATATTGCCAACAGTCTAGTTGTTTTTAATTGGCCTTATAATTAAAGGAAAGCTAGTGATTACAATGCCTGATGAATTGTTAAATCATGCAAAAACATGCATGATGCAATTTTGACAAGTATTTTGATTATGATGCAAAGTTATTAATCATAACGCATAAGAAACTATTTCAGTTTGCAGACACTGTATTCTAAATGACACAACTGCTCAGAAAATTTCTTAGAACATTTCTAAATATATGTGAATATGGTGATTAATAAAAGCTTTCTTTGTTTTGGTATCAAACAGAGTTTCTGCATCTAAGTATGTCTGTGAAAATAAAGCATGGAACAAATTCATCAAGAAAGCAACAAAAGAAACTGTTCCCATGCAAAAGTGTTGGGCATGCTTACTATATGTTAAAAAGTGATTAACAGCAAATGACATTAGAGTCACTTGTTAAGCAGACAGTATAGCTGTTGTGTTAGAAATGCATGCTTTAGTTTATGTCTTTAATGTAACTGCTGCACAGATGTGCTATTTCCTTAGTTTTCTCATCTAACCTCAATCTCCAAGTTACCTTTCATTTTTTAGGACTGCTTTCACATGACCTGATCCTCCGACAATTAAAATGCCCTACAAGCACATCATGTTGCTCACACCTAGATTCAGACCTTAAAAGTTATACAGCTGCCATGTCTTTGTTAAACTCCTAGCATAGTTAAGTGAATTATACTTGAAAGTATTGAATTGCTCACTGTTTGTAAGGACAGGAGATGGTTGCTGATGTCACTTACTACTGTGATTTTCCCCTCTAATTGAAAGGCAGGAAATTGCACTTCACTTTCCATCTGTCTCAAGGTAATCAGTGATATTTTACACAAAGTGGCATTTTTCCTTTATTGACCAGATGTTGACACTTGATCACAATCTAAATACAAAAAGTACTTCATCTTCAGCCATAACACTCATTAGCAGCACAAATTCTAGCTTCACCAACTCCTAAGTCACGAATTTGTAAAGATGCACACAAGACCATCAAACAAGAACATCTCTAGGGAATCATGCTAGAAAGCAATTGAAAGAGATGACCAAAAGGTACACATTAGAAAGATGTCCAAAAATATGAGAAACTGTTGATAACCAGAGTTTTTGATTTACATTATGAAATAAACAACTCAGTGATGCTGCAATAAACATGATAAACAATAGTACAGGCTGCCTTAGTCAACAGTCAGTATAAATATACATATGAAGACTGAATGCTTAGTGAAGGTCAAGTAACAGAACCACAGACACACTTCATAGTATATTTGCTTAGGAAAGGTTAGCTGAAATCTTTCTTTCTGTAGATTCATTCTAAAAATACACACTCTTGTCAGGAGAATAGGAGAAATGGAAACTAATAACATCTACTTTCAGAAGGAATGGTTATATGTATAGCACAGAATAGTTTTAAATTGCTACCGCAAGTAGCTTATACATTCCTGGCACACTTAGTAACCACCTTCCCAGACTATGTGATAAGTGTAACATTCATGAAACTAGCAAAGACTTTTTTTTCTGGAAACATCCTGAACTCTGTATATCTTCTATCCAGTTGTATCGTTATGGAAGAAACTACTGTGGTAATGCTACATGCAAAACAACAGTATAAGGAAAATGAAACTTTGCAATTAATTTCTATTTTTTTTTGTTAGCTGAGTGTCTCAATCTGCAAGTAACAATTTTGTAACCTGAAGCAAGATTGCACAGCAATTCAGATATAAGAAACATAGCATAGTTTAATATTACTCTTCTACAGCCATAAGATTTATATATCTATTCATGACTATGAGAAATGTGCTGGTATTATCAGTGGAATACTAGTTATGTCATTCTAAGTACAGCACCTAGACAAATGTAATGAATATGCGACCTAAAACTAAATCAAAACAAATACAAAAGCTAATGTATTTGAAAGAAAGTCAAGAAAATAAAATAGTTGCGAATTTTATAAAATAGCCTAGGGATGTTAGTAGTGATGTTGCTTTTCCTACAGTCCATCAACGTTTGAATAAGACATGTAACTCAAAAACTGTCAAAACAAAAAGAAAATACACACACACACACACACACACACACACACACACACACACACACACACACACACACACATATATATATATATTTTTTTTTTTTTTGCATGTGGGAGGTGACATGGGTTCCCCCACATGGTCATAAGTTACATATGCCAACTATGCAGTTCCACTGTATTAAGGAAAAGTGAAAATAAAACACTGCAGTGCACTGTTGCTTATTCCACACAAGTCACTACAGTTTTGACTCATGGCAATCAAACCTAACTGAACAAAAACTACTCACTGAAAGTAACCTCATCAGAGTGTAGGTGTGCCATAATGGCAGGTAGTATGCACAACAGGAAGACACGTCTGGGTGAAGATTAATTATTGGGCAATGTCTTCACCCATGCAACTGTCTGCTGCTCACCTGGAATTAATTTCTCTCTGATATACACCAAGTCCAGTAAAAAAGCTCTGGCTCCTTTGGAACCCTGAATTGGATTAAGAGGGTAGTAGGAATGAATGAAAGAATAAATGAATGAAAGAATGAACATGTGGCTGAACAAATGAATGAGTGAATGAATGAAAGAGTGAATGAATTCACGTCTGTCTCCTATCCTGCACAAACTGATTCTTGTGGCAGAAAATCCTGTGTGTAAACCAACTGCCCTGAAGACTACAAGTATTAGTGTGACCAGAAACTCTTGTTTTTTTACAGCAGTTTTTCTTTGCACTAACCCTTCTTAAAATTATATATCAGAAGACAATCAAGAAAAGGTGAATACAACATCCAAAAGGCAGAGATGGGGAGGCAAATGTATCTGAAACAAAGCAGGAATTGATGCGGATCAAACTGAAAAAAGCCAGAAAATTTTGTCTTAGTTCAAATCAGATTTCAGTTGTTCTTCACAAAACAACACTGTGGAGCCACATGAAGGAAGACATATATTGTACAAACAGAGGTATAGAGGAAAACCTGCATGATACAAGCTAAGGCTACTATAGCTCAGAAATCATGCTAGACCAAGCAAGGAATTCTTATAGAAAGTAATAGGCAAGGGTGTATTTTTACTGTTATACCAACATGATTAAAAATCTTTAAAAATACTTTTGCACCTCATAACCCATGTATATCCGACTAGTAATGCAAGCTAGAACTTTCAAATATGTTTTTGTTGAACTGAATAGCACACTACTTGTCTGCATGGTGGTGTTATCATTCCAAGGGGCATAAAGGGTAAGTGTGAACTGGGAAGAAGGATATGGAAGTGCACAATGAACCATTTCTTGACTAAGCTGTGAGAATGAATTATAGAATCTGTATTGTTACTCAATACTTACTGCATGGCTGAGTAACTGGAAGCTTTTGGCAAATGCAAGCCACAAAATCCATTGTAGTGTATGGAGTGCCATGATTACACTCAGAAATCAGCTAAATTACATCCTGGTTCATTGCTGATATAGTGCGAGACCCAACTTTAACAATGCTTAGAGAAGTGCTTAACAATTATTAAGCACTCCCCTACATGGTGTTAACATTGCATCTGCACTAAAAGCAAACAGTAACAACCAGAAAAGAGCAGCAGCAGGACACGAAGGGGATTTATTTCAACTCCCATTTCTGCCTCCTGTCTGTTAAAGTACAGACATTATTTTCATAACAGATGCTTCTCTTACACATGGAATATGCAAGGACATCAACCACTTCCTCAATGCTTTACCTGCTTTCATAGCCAGCACAACGCATCACATTTTCTTTTTTGTTTTTTTTTTTCTAATCTTACTTCTGATTAATACGTAGTACATGGAGCAGAAAAATCTCCATGCACTACAAAGAATAATGTTTGATTCTCCGAGTCTAATGAAGTATTATGTGTTCTTGACAGGGATGCCAAGCTTCACCCCCTGAGATTCTCTCTCATGGTGAATTCCTTAGCATCCATGTTTCAAACACAATGCACTAATTACAATTAGTGACCCGATCATAATTCTCTCTGTTGTTACATTGTTGCACATTTTCTTGCCTGTCATACAAACATACTGCAGCCAGTGTTATCATGCCATTAGAAATGATATTTGGAATGGCCAAAATATTAATCTGCCTACAGGAATCAGGTCTGCCTATAGGAGTCAGATGCACCTTTTAAACATATGCACATTAAAAGCTGATTGTAGATTATGATTTTATATGTGCTGGTATTATCTTATTCAGTAAGGTGATACAGTACAAAGGTCACACTGCCATTCTACTTTTCAAAGCAATGGAATTCTTATTTGTAGAGTTTTAATAATATTAACAATTTATTGACATTGTCATGTCAGTCATGCATAGATATTGTACTACATCAAATGTCCTGGAAATATTAAATGTAACAAATAGTGTTAAGACAACTGCAGTTTCCACTGGTATTTATTTCTTGTGAAAGTTTGATTACGATAGTCAATTGGCATTGTTTACCTTTATAAGATGACATCATCCCTTTAGCTTTCCTCACGGTGAGATTCAGAGAGATGTGCTGTGCTCTGGAAAAAGGCTTGCACTGCATAGTATTGGCATACTTCAGTGCAAAATACACATAAATAGACAAATGGTAATGATCCATACATCTGACAAGCTGTTTGTGCCCTGATGAGGAAAATGGAGCACTACTAAATAGTTACAAGTCAAACACATTGCTGTTGAACAAGAAGTAAACTGTAAAGTAAGGAAACCACTACATAGCAGTTAGCATGAACATCTTAAGATTAGCAGATACCAGGCAGTGTGAGTACATTCATGGTGGTACAGGCTGTTGGCAAGCACAACATACTAATACCTTATAACAAAATGTAAACTCCTGTTGTCTGCTGTCAAGTTACCTGCACTCACTGGTTTCATGAAAGGCATGAAAGTGGAGTGTAAGAAGGTAGGAAATTTGGGAACATATTAAACAGAGGTACAAACAGAAGAGGACAATAAGAAACAGCAGGCAGCAGGTGGGAGGCTGTAGGGCAACGTTTTGTGGGATAGATACCCCATAGTTTTACATATATATATATATATATATATATATATATATATATATATATATATATAAGATTTGGCATCAACATTTCAAAGGCTTGTGTTGGAAAATCGTGTAGCCAAAAGTACGTTTTTAAAGTTTCGCAATGCTGAACTGTAATAATATGAAATCATAATAATGAAAGTAAAGCTTGATTCTCTATTATGAGTCCGGCATTGTGAATGGAGATCTCGGTACCATGAGGATCAAAGAATTTACCCTTTTCCTCACTCTAGGCATTCTCAGAGTTTGTATACATATATAATTTGCAGTGGGGGTGCAGGGGGGCTTGCCCTCTTGCTAAAATGTAAAAGGACATATGGACTTTCTAAACTGGAAGGCTGGTATGTCTAATGTCATTCGCTGTGTTACTGATGTTCGACATTTACACTAGATGTTGTTTTTGTTTTCAACATTTTAGTTCAGTCTTTTGCTTAAAAATGGTTTTGCCTTTGACATTTTGATGGCAAACCTATACATATATATATATATATATATATATATATATATATATATATATATTTATATATATATATATATATATATATATATATATATATATATATATATATATACATATACAGAGAGAGAGAGGAAAGAGATGATGGGAAATGGGAAGGGAGGTAATGAAGCAGGTGAGGATAAGTGACAAAGGGTGAGCAGCAGAGACAGACAGATGGACAAGCACAAAATAATATAGACATGCAGGAGTGTATATCCACACATTACAAAGGGGGGAGATACAAAATAGAGAGAAACAAACAGAGGATGGACAAATGGTACTGGTGGACTAGTGTGGACAATGCAGAAATGTTGGATTGTGGCACAATGGGATGGGGATACACCCGGCTTGGGATAAGTTAGGGTACATCAGAATGCTGGCTTCCAACCATCTTATAGGGATAAATTATCAGCACACCCTTGAGAAAGCAACCCCAGCAGTAACAGTGAGCATTTTTTTATTGGTTAAGCACTTTCATCTTTCACAAAAAGTTCAGACTTCTTCAAACTAAATTGCTTTCATTTTTCACAAAAATAATAGTTTTTTTCAGAGCCAAATCCTTGAGGGATGTCAATGTAATTTATCAGAGGGCTGAGAAAGGGCAGGATATGTGGAGAGAGTGGGCCACATTGTCCTGTGATGGCCTGCTTCCAGGTTGGTCATGGTAGCAGCTACCCAGTAGACTCTTGCATTGTTAAACACCTCCTGCAACACTAATGATTGAGCTTAGGTAGGTGACTGAACTTGGCAACTTGCCTAGGAGAGGTTAGCACATCCTCTTGGTAAGTAACATTTAACTCATTTACCTACCACAGCCAAAACCAGAGACATTGAAGGGGACTGCAGTGGCTGACAAACCTGAAGTTTATTTGCATCATCATAATCTCAGGTGTTTTAAAACACTCTCAGCTAAATATTACTTTTTACATAACTAATTGGATAACAAATTGGATCACAACTAGAAGCCAGAGAATTAAGATGGGTAGCTCTACCTCCTCCAAAAGACCTGTCATTAGTGGTTCACTCCAGGATTCATTTCCTAGGCCACACTTCTTTTTCATTTACTTCTTAGATGTAAGAGGTAATATAAAGGATTTTTGACTGATCAAGTTTTCAGATGATTGCGAACTTGGTGCCACCATATACCCTTCAGAGATACCATGATCTTCCAAGTGAGCCTTTCCCAAACAATTTGCTGCTATCATAACTATGGACTAAAACTGAATGCCAAAAATGTGTAATAGTCTGCATTGGCAAACATAATGTTCCCTGTTAACACTGAAGAAGAGTCTGTTGACTTGAAAGCTTTGTATAATAAAATTGATAGTGTGGACCTTTGTTTTTTTCTTCTATTGAAACCATGTGAATGTAAGAATGTCTTAACAACAGAGTGATGACTTATACCTACCTTGACTGACAATGTATACCTGACAGCTGTCATGTTATATCCTTAATTCGGTTTCATGTGCCTGGCACTTGATGTTTTAATTGACTAAAAGCTGAAAGAAGAGGTACTCCAAGTGTAAATAATACAGATTTATTGTCAAAAAAATCTTTCTACATAAAACATTACAATTAAATATACATATCTTTAATTTCAGGGTTTTAAGCCTAATTTTAACAGTATTTTGTTTCTGTGCAGTAGATAATATTTTCTGCGAAGTAGCTGAGGCAGTACTAGTATCACTTGTGCAAACTAGTTTTTCAGTAGATGAAAAGAACCTTCGGTGGATTAAGATAATGTATTATCTCAAAACTCAAGCTAAGCCATTACCCAGACTTTTCTTTTGGCCATGCACATGTCAAGTCCTCCATCACTGCTCAATGTAGCAATGAAAGCACAGCCTCAAGGAACATGCTAAGGAATGTTCAACTATGGAGAGAGGACAGTGTTGACCCATTTATGTCCAACATAACTTTTTGTAAATGAAACAATTACTGGGAGGATGTAAAACATTTAAAGTCAATAGAATATAAATAAAGAATGAAAAATACTATAAATTAATTGAAATATTTTTAGTTACTTTTTTTACAAATATTTCAAAGTAATTTATTTTAGTTGAAATTAATCATTTTTAGTCAAGTGATTCAGAACTGGTTGCAGAAGGCGTTTGGTGAATTTAGTTACAATTAATATAACTTGAAAGCAGTAATGCCCAACAGGGGGAAATGTTATCAGGGATGAAATGTACATTGAGGGGTGTTGTCAAACCCATCACCACAAGTACAGGACTTTAACACCCCTTAAAGGTATTAACTCCCTGATAACATTTAGTTCAGAGGGCATTATTCTGCACAGAGTAAGCTAGCCCCTAAATTGTCTTGTATTTTTAAAAATTTTTTATGCATTTTTAATAGTTTTGGTATAAAATAGTTCCTCTGCCAAATGATTTATATTTATATTTTTATTTTATTTTTGTAAAAGTTATTCCGCCTAATGGTTTAAACTTGCTTTAGAAAATGTAATGGTTAGGTGAAATAGTTTAAATACAAAATATATGTTATGTTAAGTATTTAATGTCTACACACACACACACACACACACACACACACACACACACACACACACACACACACACACACACACACACACACACACACACACACACACACACACACACATACACACACACACACACACACACACAGTAGTTACAGGATTGAGCTCAAATGAATTAAAAAAAACTCATAGAATGCAAGGTATTCCAGAATTCCCCATGTGACTTAGCTCTTCCTGATTTTGCTGCATAGTTTAGCTCTGTCCCACATAGTAATTTAAAAAAATTAAAGTAAATTATTGTGAGTCAATAATACCAGGCATTGGAGCTTCATACATTTTACTATTTAGTCACCATAGTGATGGACGTCCTGTTGCAGTCAAAAGAAGTTGGTATGCAATGTCACTGCCTGCCTCTCGCTCATGATCTCTCTTTGTCTGTCTGTCTGTCTCTCTCTCTCTCTCTCTTTCACTCAGAGTTACAAAGGCACAAATAAAAGCAAACATACAGATGTACACACACATGCACACACAAATATGCACTTTTTTCTTCATTCACTTTTCTTTTTTAATGTTATACTCCCTAAACAGCATGGCCACATTTAAATACTTAAAGAATGTCTTGTCATTTGTTGTTTAAAATTCATGGCATGTTAATATGGTGCTTTGAATTTTCTTACCTGCTTTTTATTGGCATTTCCTATATATTAACACCCTGCTAGACTGGAATCATTCTCCCATCAGGGTGAAAATATACAGTTCAGCCACTCTCTAAACAAAGATAACATCTCTGGCCAGAATATTTTATATGCCATGGTGGGAGATGCTACAGATTCAAACTGAAATATGGCAGATGCCTGATGCTTCAGTGCTGCATATTGCATTTAGACATCATTACTATAATATAGAAGAAGTACATACTAGTGCCTATGTTTGTCCCAGAAAATTTGCCGATGGAACACTCTGTGCATGCGCATACACATCCACTCAGACACACACACACACACACACACACACACACACACACACACACACACACACACAAACACACACGCACACACGCACGCACACACATGGACACACACACATACTGCAGTGATGCATACATATTTTATATTTATATAGACAGGTATGTGCATGTATACGTGTGTGTGTGTGTGTGTGTGTGTGTGTGTGTGTGTGTGTGTGTGTGTGTGTGCATGTATATACATCATAAGAAGTTAGCAAAGAAATGCTGTGACTAAAGTTCTGTATGCTGTGCTTGAATAAAGTATTTCATAACTTGTATAATGTTTTGTTTTGTCAGAAGTAGACATTAAAAACATAGAAAAAAAAACTGTTATATCAGATTTTCAAAAGAAAAAAATATATCACTAGACCACAGCTTATTATGGGCTGTATTTAAAAGTGAATATGCCATTTTTAAGAATCCTGCAGTCATGGTCTAATTCAGCCTTTATCACACACCTAGATGTGAATATTTATCATTAACTATGACATAAATTTCAAAAAGCATATTTATCACTCTTCAAGTCTCTCAGTATTCTTGGAAAATTATTTTATTTGTGGGTTCAGCTATAAGGTTCAGCATCATCATGTATTAACAAGCAGTTGTAACAGCGCACTAAATCACATATTACATAAATATATATGAAATTTGACATCCCACCTGTGGATTCATTTAGACATCTACACCCTATGAGCAATGCTTTTCCAAGGGTGGAAAATTAGTTTAGCTGAGTTATTTTTACTGTGTGATTACTGATGACTAAGAGAAACATTTGCATTCCATTTTGATAGGTTAAACAAGTCATTCATTTGGAAAATTAATTTTATCAGATGAAAATATAGTACGAAGACAGGAATGTAAAAATGGGCCACAGATGTGCCTGAGGTCTCTGAAGCATGCCCAGTGCATCATGATACATTAGACATGCTGTTGTCACTGCTGCTCTATGCTGGCTGTATCAGATGCATCGACTTTGTCAATACACAAAATCCTTGAAGCAGAAATTGTTACTCTTACCAATCCATTTTCAAATTACTAGCCAGTTGCAGCTGATAACCTCATGACAAATCATCCTTTCTAAATGCTAGCAGTTAGCAAAGAAAATGAAATCCATCTTCATTCTTTCGAAGCCCACTTTCCCTGGCCATTAAATTTGTCATCTTACCCACTGTCCCATATAACCTTGATCAAACCTCCAGATGAGAAAGCAAATATAATGGAAAACTAATGCAGCTTACCTAGGTGACCTACAACATGAGATTAGTGTCAGCCAAAATGGAGCATACCCATTTAACAGTGAAGGATACTGATGGAATTCTCTTTGTGGGTATTAAATCATTTATGTGTTAGAAATGGATACTACTGCTTCAAAAATTCAAACAGTTGTTTGCTACGTATTTAGGTGTTGAAAGTGGATGTCATGTACTCTTAGCAAAGGCCAGCCATCTTGATGGAAAGCACTAGCAGTGCAGTAGAGCTAAGTACTAAGATATCAAACCTATATTACATATGAAACTTCTTTATTGTTTGGTCATTTATTCCATAAAATTATTAAAGTAAGACATATTGGTAATTGATTCAGGGTTTTCCATCAAGTAGCCAATGCACGCATGCTTACTGACTAATCTACAAAAATCTGCAGAATCTGTCATTGCTTGTTTTCATCAACAGTACTTTATATTATGCTGAAGGGTACATTTTTCACTAGGGGTCAAGTGCCTTATTATGACATCTGTCATCATTACATAGTCATACACATGCTTAATGTTTATAAATAGATTTTTGTTGGTATCGTAGTAATATTCAAGCAATGAGTGGTAACATATGGGCAAGGTATGTTTAGATCCATTTAGTGAATTAATCTTGTATTTAGGCATAATGTGTTAATAAAACCAAAATAGCATATACATTTCATGGGATATTTCATAATGCTAGGTTTTGCAACAAGATAATAGTAGAGCACAAATTCTGAATCATGCTAAAATTAAACATCGTTAAGTTCCATGTAATACATACAGTTGTGCCCTGATTAAACGGAGACTATATTAATAGAAATGCAAGAACGAAAGCCAACCGAATCAATTCACTTTGCATGAGTTATTTACATTACAGGTCTAGAAGAAAAACTGAAGACATTTTTTAACATATAAGCTTGTTCACAAACATATACTCACTTTAAAAGTATTTCTTTAAACTTTCAATCATTGTGAGAGGTGTCAAACTGGAAAAGAAAAATGTGCCTGGTCCTATGCACTTGTTAAGTCTCATTCATTGAAATATGACATGTCCATCTGCAAATTAATGGTGTTTTCTAACTGATTTACAGATGGGCCACACAAGGGTAATTAACCTCATTACACACAGACCTAGAAAACCTGGCATAACACAGACTGGTTGTGTCCCCTTCTTTACTTTCATCTCAAGTACCAGGCAAAGACGGATTACTGACGTTTTGGCTGGTATTCCCAGTGCAAGTGTTTATTGTTATATATGAGCAACAGTTTGCTGCATGTTTCAAATGGTATGGAATTTATTTTATTGTCAAAATATTTATTTTTCATTCGGAAGATTGATAATCCCCTTTTGATCTAACAGAGCCCCTTTTATAGTAATCATGAAATACTAGCATGGTAAGACTCAACTTTTCCTTTATACTGAATGACTTCACACTTAAGCCTAGTGTAATTAGTAGCAGTTCTAAATCATGGTTCTGTCAGCTAGCAGTTTTGCAATACAAATTAAAGATTATATAGCAGCAGTTGCAAATGCAGGTTTACCTAATACTTACAAAAAATTAAAATAAATAGTTCAACTGAATGGCATATGGATTCAACAGCTAGTATTTTGATAATTATCAAAAATAAGAACATTAAGAAAGTGATTCAAATTATAAAGTTTCTGATTGTACTGTTAGCAACATTTTCATTAGATATTTGTTACTTTCCCTTTCCTGAGAAAGAGAAGGAAATATCAAACAATATTAATGAAATATAACTAGCAATAAAGTATATCAGAAACTGTGCACACTGCATACCTTTCTTCACTATCTTAATTATTGCATATGTTCATATATATTGTCAATAGATTGCAGAGTACCATTGCATTGTCCTCTGTCCATTTTACAAGCTTTGTCACCTGTTCATTAGAAATGCTGTTTGTGCATGATTGTGAGTTTGTTTAATCCACAGTATAAACTATTTTCATCTACAAGGTCCTGCAGTGTACTAGGTCCTAGAATTTATTGTACCTCACTGCATGACATCTGCAGATTTCCTCCCTGGGTTTATTCTATAAAGATAAATTCTTAGATGGACTAACGAAGGCAACAAACCTAATGAGTGAATGAATGAATAAATAAATATTAGCAAAAATAGCCACAGCTCACAGTGCAGTGCAAGATCTGTGCACACTGTGTAGGTAGGTGTGTGTGTGTGTGTGTGTGTGTGTGTGTGTGTGTGTGTGTGTGTGTGTGTGTGTGTGTGTGAGGGGGGTGCTGGCTTGGTAGAAGCATTGTGTATAGTGCTGAAAACAGTTGCTACCATGTAAGTGCATAATGAATCGTGGCTTTGTAACTTACAAGTCATGCTCAACCCTCTCAAAGAAATAAATTACTTATTTTTTGCCAAATCCCTCTCTCATTAAGAAAAAGAAAATTTAAAATACTTCCTCTTAATAATACAAGCATTGATGTCTCTTCTCATATCAAATTATTAGAGATGATAGTGAATGATAATATTGAACTCAACCGGCACATACAAAATTGCATTAAAAAAATCCTCAAAACTAAGGATGCTGTATAGAGCCAAAAATGTTCTCATCAATGCAACTAAAACTACATTTATCAATACTTACCTGCTCCCCTCACAACTCTATGACACACTCATCCTTACTAACCTCCAGTCTAAACTGGTTAGAAGTACACCATCAGCTAACATATACACAGATTCTTACCATGTATAAAATTATCCAGCATCCCTCAGCTTGTCTGGCATTAAATATCATTCTACACAATTATTTTCCCACTTGGTCATTATGACCAAAAACTCCTTTCTGTCCACAAACATATCGAATTTGCTGGGTGTACTCATACCATGTTGCTAAGGCCTAGAACTTCTTACCTGTATCCATCAGGTCAATAGCCTCCCTCCAGTCCTTTAAAACCATTCTGAAAGACTTCTTAGCCAAAAACTTCTTGCTCAGCCTCAGGATCTCTAAATATGCACAAGTACCTATTCATTCCTTACACCTCCTTACTCCCACTGCTTCACTCGCTTCCTCAGCTCAGTCAGTTTTTCACCCATGACTAACATACTATTCCATAATCCTGTTTTTTTTCCTCCCACTTCATATTGCAATTCCAGTTTGTATTATACTAAGTTACCTTTAATTTCTCTAAACTGGCTAAAATTTCTCTAAATATTAAATCACTGTCATATAACTTGTATCTATTCTTAGCCAATGTATTCACATTATTAATTTGGTATAATTATTTAAACTGTAGATATTTTTGTATTATTTTTATATTATTTTTGAAGACTTTAAAATTATTGTTCTTAAAATGTTTTTGTAATAGTTTGGAGCTTTTCTCCTTGGGCTTCTATTGAAAATGGGCGCACACACACACACACACACACACACACACACACACACACACACACACACACACACGCACGCACGCACGCACGCACACACACACACACACACACGCACACACACACTCACATGCACATACACTCTTTCATGCAGGTAGACAGAAACACATACAGACACTTATACACATACATTTATGTAGACACACTGACATAGTGTCACACATATATAGTCAGTAATTCATTCTTACTCATGCACAGACACACAGATGCTGGCAGTGACACACAGACACCAACAGAGTGACATTCACATGCAGCCACCAACTCTGCTACAGTATTATTAAACGACAAATGGACAGACATTGACACATAGATACTTGTGGCTAGACAATAACACACTTGTCTGTCACACACACCACACCCACATGCACCCTCAGTTACCTACTCCCTTGAAATGTGCTTGCATGTGTGTACATGCACATGCAAAACAGAATGCAGGTGGAGTGCACAGCCTATGTATACTCACAACTGCAGCATGGTAGAGGCCTGTTCACACACGTTTGGGCTCCATTGTCCATCACTGTTGTGGAATTGTCATTGGCATGATATGCTAATGATAGAATATAGTATTCTAACTGCCCCCTTTGATGGCAGCTCAACTGCATCACTGTTTTGGAGTGAATCAAGTTTGATTTTATTTAAGTACTTGTCAGTCACTGTAGCCCAGACCATCCCAGGATGTGCCCATATACAGTGATGCTTTGTATCTTGCCAGGCCTATCATTCCAGGGAATGGTGATGTTACTACTAGATATGTTAGACTGAGTGACCCTTTACTATTCCTTAGTGGTCATGTGCAATGCTGCTGTATTTGCAGCATGTTGTTTACCATTGCAGTCCTGCAGCATTCCGTTCCATTTCCACAGTGTAGTCCACCATTCACATGTTTGTGAATTTCAGACTAGTCTATGAATCTCCTTTTGCATATCAACTGCATCTAATCCATTGTGTTACCAGTGGTCTGGTGGACTTTTATGAACTGCACAGGGAATGAAACATCGGTTTTATTGTATACCATCACAATGGAACTGCACATTTTGTTTATAGATAACACCCAATGATTTTTTTTCTTGTTAATTCCCAAAGCATTATACACTTGATCATCAGTTAATGATAACAATTCCCAGGTCTGGCAGCTCTGGTGCACTGAGGGATAAAGCTTAGACTACATCCCAGCTGACCCAGGTTCAGTTAACACCTCAGAAATCTGACTGAGTGAAAAGCGAGGGAAGGAGATGCCAAGTTCAGTGTGACAGGTGGTTGCATGGGTGATTCCTGATGGAGCCTGGGGATATTATCCAAAGAGAGGAAAGTTGTTGTCCTGGCTGAGCTTATGCTAAGGTACACCAGCATTAAACTCCCTTCCCTTGGATGCAGCCACAATGTCTGCAGTGGGAGGGGGAGAGTAATGGAGTAGGTCTAAAAAAAAATGATCTGATGGTGGCAGCCTTAACCTCCAGTTTACCCTTAGGTTTGAGAGTTGTCCCAACTAGTATCGGAGTTAGTCTCAGTGGTACAGAGACGCTAGTAAATGCAGTACGGACACGGGACACTGGGTAGGAAGGCCATAGGATGATGTGGGGAAGCAAAAAAGTATTCAAAATGAATAAATAAACTCACATGGGCCATCATTCTTATATGTCCTATTAATCCTTGATTTCTACTTGCATCAGACAATTTAAGTTATAATAGCTAAAAGTAATGCCAGAGTGCATTGCTTTACTTGCTCTTCATCTCTTTGTAAAACTGATATGCCCGTTAAGAAAATAGTTTTATTGTAATTGTTTTTTTTCATCTTCATTAATTTCTCTGAGGCAGTTCAACTAACATCTGTAACTACTTAATACAGTTTCTGTACCAGACTAGTAGCACTGATGAAGTACAATGCAGACAAGCATATATCTACATCTGGTATTTTCTGTGTGGCACAGTAGCAGTAAAAACCTTATAATGGATTTATATTCCTTTGTCGGAAAACTAAACTCCTCTATACTTTTTGACATGAAAGCAAGCAAAAGACCAATAAATACTGGGCATAACTAAGCAATGCTTGTCTTATACAAAAAATGGTGAGAAGGAAATAATTATAAAAGTGCCATTTCACTAGTGCTGCATTAAATATGTAATTGTGTATGGTGAAAGATGTCAGGGAAATGTTGGCCAAAAGTCAGCATTATTTGTTTACTTTTATTATTGTGCTATATATTCGAACATTTTAGGAAGGATTTTGCTAATTTAATTTAATCATTAAATAACATTTTTATTATTTATTTATGTGATCTATTACATTTCTTAATACTGAACTAAAACTTATTGGTTGTATCTAGCATTTGTATTATTTTACAGAATTAACTCAGAAATGCTTGCAGTATTTTATGAAAAATCTGCATAATTCGCCGGATGCTTCATAAAAAGTGTGTGTACATTCTTTTGTTATAATCTGCAGCAGGAATTAAATGGCATTTTTCTGACAAAACTAATTCCACAGCTTTAATTTTTGTCAAGCTTGAACATGATTCTTATTTATATAACTTTGTCTGTCTGTCTGTATATCTATCTATCCATCTATCTATGTATCTATCAATCTATCTATCTGTCTATTTATCCGTCTATATACCTACCAGGATTCAGAAATGAAAAGCTTAATAGTTTAGGCCAAACTACATGGCCAGTTGCAGTAGGCACAGCGAGGCTGATTTAGGGACATCGGTAGTGTAGTTGGGCAACTGGGTGAAACTGAGCATTCAGTATAGCATGCTAATGACCATGCAATTATATGAAAATTAAAAAAAATTGTGAGAATAAGCTATCTGTGAATGAAATGGTGGGAAAACCACATGGAGTGATTCAGAAATCATGGCTGACAGCAAGTTTGTACATAATAATTTCTCAGTGAACAGAGACCATGTTAAGATGCTAGAAGTAGCAGCTGCATTAAATTAACATTTTGTGTTAGAGGCTAATCTCACAGCCAGTGCCCACTGTGTACAGTGGTGGACATCATCACCATCTACATCACAAGTAAGATCCGACCATGCCTAATACTCCATGACCTTCACGACAATGGACATTGTTTGTATGTTGATGTCATGTTCTGTGACATTATCGTGCATGCATGATCATAATGTGAACTGAATGCAAGTTTGAGACATCGCAAACTAAGTTACAGAGCACAGGGAATCAGTGGTGAAGCATTCTGATCTGGACTTCACTTTACTGCTTATCTTCTTTTCTCTTGATGAACTTTCCTCATTTGCATGAAATGGGGACTTCGTGAATCTATCACTGCCTAAGAAGGTTGACAACTATTTCTTCAATTTGGATCATACAGAGGAGGTGATTTGAGTAGAGGTAAGTGTTTCTTCAGTAAGCTCTGAGATATTCCAAATTGAAATATGACAATTTACTGGCAAACATTTTGTTTGGGAAAACTCATTCCATACTTCTGAGGTTTTCAATAAAGGTAATTCTAGTTAAAAAATAATTTTGTTTCATTGGTGTCCTCTCCCATTTCCAGTTTTATCTTAAGAGAGTAGGAAACTGAGGAAGATGAGTTGCTTCAACTGCATAATAAATGTATGATTCAAAACATATTCATTGAATAGACATTGGGTGGAATTTAATAAAGCCTACATGGACTTTTTTTCCATGTAGGCATCATGGCACATTGCTTACACAAACATAGGCAGGTTTGCGATCCAGTAAACAGAGCTTGGCAGTGGACGCACACACACCAATACAGAAGAATCCATAGCATGCAAATCTCCTCATAAGCAGGTAAATTGCATGGAAATGAGGTACGTAGAGAGATCCAGCAAGTGGATAGGCAGTTCTGCAGACCCTGTGTTGGTGTCTGTAGTGTACAAGGAAAATTTCTGTGTACAGGATTTTAAACAGACCACAGGGAATGAAAAAGTGTAGTTTGATGGACAGAAATAGCATAGCAGACATGGATATGTGCAAAATTATCCACCGTGTGTCCAAAACTATATGGGAAATCATTTAAAATAATTTTATATTTTTTAATGATGTGGGTATGTTTGCAAGGCATGCCTCAGTGGGCAAACATGCTATTATGAAAAAAAATAAATAAATAAAAAAGAGTGTAAAAAACAAATTTATTAGTATGTGACAGTAATGTATTATAGGACCTTGTGTGGAGTATCTACAATGGTGGGATGGTGCTTTTGCTTATGAGGCAGGGCCTGGAACTGTGTAGTTTCCAAATGAGCTGGGGTTACTGAATAGCACAAATGGGTATCCGTGTCCGCAGTCCCCATCTGTGTAGGCACAAAACAGTGCTGGTGTCCACAGAAGAGATAGCTGACATCAGGACTTCTAAGTTCATTGGAGCTCAGTGGTGCCTGTTTGCATGGGGTGCCGTTGTGCTCAGCAGGGGGGGGTGTACACTGACTGCTAAACGTTGTTTACCTTCAGGGTGCATGTTTCAGTGTGTTTGCATGGCACACTGTCATGGTGAGTGTGACTTTTCATGGGGTTGAGTGCAATGACAGCTGAAAATTGTTTACCTTTGTGACGTGTGTTTGTGCAGTGCTGAGCAAGGAAGGCTGTCCAACAAAAAAAAAAAAAAAAAAAAAACTGGCTGAGAAGTCCAATGGTATATTAATTACTGATGACCCCTGCGTCAATTAAAGTAGGGCCAATAACAGTCCGTAATGATGTACTTGGCAGGTGGAATGCATCATAGGTAGCCAATCACACAGGCTGCACCTACAGCACAGCACCATAAAGGTTGCATACATCCTACAATCTGATTTCACCCCCATACTCTGCACCAGTGGAGTACATACTTGGGAGTTTTAACTGAAGGATTGCTAGGGGCTGCTGCATGTCTGCTACATCTGCATGTGCTAGATGCTGAGGTCAATGCTGCTGCTGCTGTAGCAGAAAATAGGCCTAGACTGAGAAGGAGAAGAATGTTTAGGCCCTGGGTAACCTTCCAGGGGCTACATGAGCTGGAAATTGTAGACCACTACAGGGTGGTAAGGAACATGCTACAAGAACTCACTTAGCTCTGCTGCCCTCAACTCAGACCCAGAGCCAACAGAGAGGAACCCATCCCAATGGAAACAAATGTATGTGTAGCTCTTAGTGTACTAGCTACAAGTACTTTCCAAAGACCAACTGGGGACATGATGGGGGTCTAGCAGGCATCAGCATCCAGGTTCTCTACCAGTTGATTGATGCGATGCTGCCACATGCCAGTGAGCACATTTATTTTCCCCACACCCCTGAGGGAAGGGACAGCAGTATGCAATACTTCTACCATGTAGCACACTACCCTGAGGTACTGGGTGCCATAGATTGCACTCATGTACACGTCAAGGCACCAACTGGTGAGGAGGGAAGAATCTATGTCAACCGCAAGGGGTATTACTCCATCAACTGCCAGGATGTGTGCAACACCCAGGACATTATCATGAATGTGTGTACTGACAGCCCTGGCAGTTATCAGAACTCCAATATCTGGCCCGCATCACAGCTGTACTAGATGTTTGCTACGTGGGATATCCCGCACGGCCATTTACTGGGGGATGCTGGCTATGCACTGGAACTGTGGATGATGACACCCATCAGAAATGCACACATGCCCACAGAAGAATGCCATAATGAGGCACACACACAAACTAGGAGCATCATAGAGTATGTGTTTTGGCTGCTGAAGTCACAGTCCTGGTGCATTGTTGAATCTGGTGGAGCCCTGCAGTACTCTCCAGCCACATGTACACAGATGTTCACAGTTTGTGCCATGCCACACAATATGATCCTGTGGAAACAGCTGCAACAGGATCAGTAAGAGAAGGGATACACAGCCCCCACCAGTGAATGTGGGAACAAAGGGCCAAAACTACAGACAGACATTACACATGCTCTGATGAACCTAGAAGGTGACTAGTATAACAGCAGGTTGCAACAGAACAGAATAGTGGCAGGTTGTAATGGCTGTCACTTAAATGTGTCACTAGTTAGTACAATTCAGTGACTGCATTTTACAATATTTTACCAGAACACCACAAATGTATGAGGAACAGACCAGACATATGGGACAAAATGATGAACATTCTCCAAAAACATGTACAGTGGGAGGTATACAGACTGTCACCCTGTCTGTGGTGTTACATTATGTATCCTGGTCAAATATTAGTTCAGCAGAGAGCTGGGGAATGTCTTGGACAATTTCAGGAAAGTGCTGTACTGTGGAAACAGGTGCATTAGCCAATGTCTGCAACACACAAAATCTCAGACCAGAGTACAGGTAGCTCTGGCCTGGAGTCACATTGAAAGTACTAACAGTCCCACTGGGCATGCTCCTATACTTAGCTAACTTGAGCGCAAGTCTGTTACCTCTTCATCACAGAGACCTGCCATGTGGAAATATGTCTGTACATACCGACAGCTACGTATACATATCTGTCTGTCGCTATGCCCCTCACACATGATTAGTTTATCAAGCAGTATGTATCACATATACAAAAGATACCTATATATATATGTATATATATATATATATATATATATATATATATATATATACATATATATATATATATATATATATATATATATATATATATATATATATATATATATATATATACATATATATATATAGAGCTATATAAATTGCAATGATGCATAGACTCTCCACATATATCTACTTAAAACATTCACATAACGTATACACACAGCAACATTTACAGAGAGATTCCTGTTATACACATTTATATATATATATATATATATATATATATATATATATATATATATATATATATATAAATACAGAAGGGCCTCACTGAGACAGATGCCTGGTGTCAGAGCCATGGCTTCAAGCTCAATGCCAAAAAGTGCAGTGTCGTCCCCTTTGGTAAAAACTCTGTACCCCTGAACTACCACATAGGTAGCAATCTATTTAACACCGAATGCGTGATAAGTGACCTTGGGACCCAGGAGGACAGTAGTCTGTCCTTTGATAGTCACATCGCCACAGTAGTCAGGAAGTCCTTCTACGTGGCACACCCCATCATAAAAGGGTTCTCATCCAGGAAAAAATAGGTCATTATTCCCCTCTACTCGACACTCATTAGACCCATTATAGAGTACAACGCTCCTTTTGGAATGTACCTCACAAGACATCTGCAGCAACTGGAAAGGCCACAGAAGTACCTCACAAAAAGGACTACTGGCCTCAAACAAATTCCCTACACTGACCGCCTCAAAAAACTGCAGCTTTACTCCATAGCATATCGCCTACTCCGAGGTGATCTCTGCCTAACATATAAAGCTATGTCAAACCCAGAGTTGTTGGACATGCTACACCTAAAGAAATCCCAATCCCTCCAAGCTACATGCTTTAGGGACCTAAACCTTGTCACCACAATAAAGAAGACACACTGGAGGAATAGATTCCTGTCCCAGAGACTTCCTATACTCTGGAACAAGCTACCCATCTATGTCAAGCAAAGTTCTTCATTAGCACTTTTCAAGAAAAATCTTGATGAGTGGATGGGAAATAGGAAATACACCCCGGGGATCACTTCTGTGTCTCTGTTGGACAGTGGCACAGGAAAATAACTTTCTTGGGTGGCGTAAGCTATGGTACCTTGCTGGCTAGGCTTACGTAGGCCCTTGGACCAATAGCCTAGTACCTACCTATGAACATATGAACCTAGATACATATATATATATATATATATATATATATATATGGTGGAGACCATATGATCGAGTTTTCAGAAATTCAAACATCTGAAGATGGGGTTAAATAGAGTGTGTGTGAGTATTTTAGGGATTCTGTAGAGGGGCAAGCCCTTTGCACTCCTGCAACTTAAATATACTAACTCCGAGATTGTGCTACATTGGGGAACACGGAAATCTCTCGTTCCGCAGTGTTTGCAGAAGCGCAGAACAGGAAATTTCCCTTTTCCTCACTGTAGCGCGATCTCGGAGTCAGTATATTTAAGTAGGGGGGCTTGCCCCCCTGAAAAAATGTCTTTAAATGTGTTTTTTTTTTCACTTCTGATGTTTGAGTGTTTGAAATCTCGAACATATGGTCTTGATCATATGAGTTTCGAGATTTTGGAAATTCGATCATCTGAAGTGAATCCATATATATATATATATATATATATATATATATATATATATATATATATAGGTCCACTTCTAATGGTCAACATTTCAAAATGTCGACATTCATATGGCCGAGACCATATGATCGACATTTGAAATGTTGACCAAGGGGAACCGGCATCACGCTACAGTGCGGAATGGAAAGATTTCCACTTCCGCACTGTAGTGCAATCTCGGAGTTGGTATATTTAAGTTACGGGGGGGTGGGGTGGGGGTGGAGCCCCCCTGCTAGCAGCATTAAGGTAAGTCTGTGTTTGTGTTTTTTATTTTACTTGTATGGTCGAGATTTCAAATGTCGATCATATGGTCTTGGCCATATGAAAGTCAACATTTTGAAATTTCAGCCATATCAAGTAGACCTATATGGCTCTACTTCACATTGTCGTAAGCTGACAATATCGAGTCTGATATTGTCGGCACGACAATATCGAAAGTGAAGAACATCGTGCAAGTAAATGAAAATCTCTGTAAGAGGAGATTTCTGTTTACCTCAATGTATTGTGGTCTCGGAGTTGGTATATTTAAGTAGGGGGTTGGGGTTTAGGGGGGCTTGCCCCCCTGCGTACGCCATTTAGTTTTTTTTTTTATTTGTTTTTTTTTACGTTATTTGATGTTTTACTTAATCAATCAATTAAGTTTGACCTTTATTGATTCGATTAAGTAAACTTGCGATAACATGATATAGACGCCACCCAAATATATATATATATATATATATATATATATATATATATACATGTGTGTGTGTGTGTGTGTGTGTGTGTGTGTGTGTGTGGGTGTGTGTGTGTGTGTGGGGGGATGTAAGAATGTCCCAACACTTGGAATTCTGAGGTTGTTCGCACATACACGTCAGTTGTCCGAAGGGACCAGACCAAGGCTGCAACAGCACATAATGCACTCACTCACAAATCCCTGTGCCTGTGGAATATCTCCTTGTAGACAGACACAGGTGAGCAGGTGTTGTAATGTACAATGGTATCAATGCATGCCTTAGACAGGCCATATTGTCTTTGGCCACATGGTTGCCTTTCTAAGTGCAACCATCTACATATGGCTATACTGGTAACTGTACACACATAGCAGGAATATTAACAGCTATCCCACTCCTAGGACACTAGATACATTAACAGTACCAGGCAATATCACTCTGCAGGCCACACACGCTGTCTGACACAAGGCTACTTTGCATACTCCACAAGTATTGTGCCTGCAATCATATATACAACAGACGTAATCTGTGGCACATGTGATAAGTAATCATGCTAGATGACTAACTAAGTTCTCTAAGCAAATTATGTCTTCTAGGGACAAAGCCTGGAAAACCTGGCAAAAGAACAAGACTGCCTCCATCTTCACTCTTTATAAACAGCTTTGCAACCAGGCCAAATGGTTAGTAACCAAAAACAAAAAAGAATACTTCCAAACTCTACAAAACCAACATAATCACAACCCCAAGAAATTCTGGGGAGCAATCAACTCCCTACTCCATCCTGGAGCTAATCACAATCCATCCCCAAACCCTGAAATAACCTCTCCAGAGTTAGCCTCACTCTTTAACTCCTATTTCATAGAAACTATTACTAAACTTACTTCCACCTTCCCACCTATAAACACAAACCTACCTTACACTACTATGCCACAATCCTCATCTACTTCAATACCCACTTTCTCTTTCTCCCCTATACCTACCTCAACCATAAAAAAAATTCTTCATAAACTGAAACCTTGCATCAGCATCCCTGACAATCTACCTGCTAAATTCTTACAACTATCAGCCTCCAACATAGCATACCCCATCAGTATCCTCATCAACAGATCCATTCAGGAATCTTGCATGCCAGATATCTGGAAAAAAGCATATGTCCTTCCACTCCATAAAGGAGGCAATAACTCTGACATCTCAAATTTCCGGCCTATTGCCATACTCTCACCCATCTCAGAAATACTTGAAAAGTGCATTCAAACTCAGCTTCTTAATCACCTGATGACACAACAACTGCTTTCCCCCACCCTGCATGGCTTTAGACCAGGACACAGCACTAACACTGCCCTTTTCTCCTTCCTGGACACAGTTAATATAGCTTGAGACTCTGGATTCTTCATCTCCACACTCTTTCTTGATCTGTCAAAAGCATTTGACATAGTCTCCCACCCCCTTCTGCTTACCAAACTATCCAAACTGAGCATCCCCCCTACACTTCAATGGTTTACTGAACTATCTAACCAATAGGAAACAGTCTACTATTTGGCAGCAATGCTTCTCCCCTTTTATCAACACCAATACTGGGGTACCCCAGGGGTCTATACTGGGTCCCTTTCTTTTCAATATATTCATCAATGACTTCCACACCTCTCTCTCCCACTGCTCTGTAATTCAATACGCAGATATTTCTACTATTATCTGCTCTTCTAAATCTGCATCTCTACTGCAACAACATACCCAAGAAGCTTTTACCTCAACCGAATCCTGGATGTCACAGAACCATCTCACCCTTACCCTAATAAAACCAAACTCTTAATATTTACCCCAAGTAAATATAGCCCAGTCAACAGATCTGAACTCTCTGTCCATTCCCAAAATAACACTATCATTTAAGTAGTTCCCAATACTAAACTGCTAGGTGTCATCATTGATGACAACCTTACCTTTGACCTTCATATCCACAATAATATCAGAAAAAACATCAAAAACTAGGAGCCCTTTATAGGCACAACTACTTTCTTAATTCCCCTTGCCTCATCATTTTTGCTTCCAACTCTCTTATATGGTGCCGCCATCCTCACCAACATCCAGTCCTCTCTAAAAACCAAACTCAACTCATATTACAATAAAATTGCCAAATTTGCTATAAATGCCAAATTCTCCACCCACCACTGCACCACACTGCAGCAACTAGACTGGCTTGAACTCCCTCATCACCTAATATACCTACAACTTACTATTGCCCATAAACTTATTTACCTCCCAGCAGCCTACCCATCTCTCACTAGTATACTGACCATCTACCATCCTAATCATCACCTTAGGTCAGAGAACAAAATGCTGTTAAATATCAACAAATCTAACCTCTCTGCTGGCTAAATGCTTTACTCTGTTATTGTTTCTAAATTATGGAATGACCTCCCCTCTCCACTCAGAGCCATCTCTAAAGCCTCTACCTTTAAAAAAATCCCTTAAACTTCACCTCTCCTCACAGTGGTTATGCACTTGCACCTCTACCAAGAAGCACATAACTTGACCCTCTCACTATCATTCTCCTCTTCTTTCTATAACCACTCTAATCTCCCTTTCTCTCAACCACCCCAGCTCATTTTTCCTCTCACTTTGAGCCTGCAGTACACCTACATTGCCATACTGTTTTTCCTTCTTCTCTGCTATTTATCTTACTAAGTATTTAATTTACCTTTATTTCGTAGTCGCAATTCATGCCTATATGCTGTTTCCTCACTGTTTGTCTCCAATCTACCTTCTGTTACTAATCTATTGTAAATAATCATAATGTTCGTCTCTAATTTTACCGCCAATAATTTAGTGCATGCAATCATAATGTTGTTGTATTTGCTACTGTTGTATTATATATCCTGTATCATTGTAACATAGTTCTTGTCTGTATGTGTTAAATGTGGAGCTTTTCTCCCCAGGCCTCCAATGAAAATGGGTTCTTCTGGCCCAGTGGACTACCCCGGTAATCAAATGCAATAAATAAATAAAAATATAAATAAGCACTGTGAGCTATAGTGTGTAATAGTAGATAGGTAGGGGTCTTACCTCACATCAACCAATTCTGTGTATGTGTGTGTGTGTGTGTGTGTGTGTGTGTGGGTGTGTGTGTGTGTGTGTGTAAATATATCCTGTTGCAGCACTATGGACATGCCCATATGGGCTATTTCTATGCAATGGCTGTGCATTTTATGGCCCTGTGACTAGCTGCTGGCCTCTACATTCCCCTCCTCTACAAGGTCTGCTGATGTCATCCACCTTAAGAGTGCTGGCTGACACTCTAATATCAGATAAACTCCATGGGGCATGCAATAAGTACTGCAAGTTATAGTGTTTAATAGTAGATAGGTAGAGATTCCAATCTCACATCATCCAGCTCTATGTGTGTATAAATATATTCCCTTGCAACACTACAAACATGTCCATATGGGCGATCTCCATGCAATCGTTATGCATTTCATGGCCCTGTGACTAGCTGCAGGCCCTAAATTGCCCTTCTCTGCATAATCATAACTAATGTCCACCACCTGTCTGACCCAGACACAGGACATTTGTAGATGTGTCAACTCCATTGCCACACCTTCTAGATAAGTTCAGAAAACCCAGGTGACACATAGCAAGGGTAGCAGACCTTATCACAAAGTATGAATGCATGATTATGCTGACTGCTCCCATTGTCCCTGATAGACTGTTCTACACATATGCACCTTGGGAGCCATCCACGTATACTGCCCTACATTTTCTGACATCATATGTCTGCTGTGCTGCCATGCCATCCTGTTCCCCTGTGTTGCTGCAATGAGTCCATAGTTTATTCCCTCAGACTCCTGGAACAGAAACATACACAGGTCCATGATACACCTGTCATTCTGCAACACTACAGCCAGCCCAACATCATGCAACAAAGATGCACAAAGTGTGATGTGTAGTCATGACTCATGCCACCATACAGTACCTGTTGTGGCCCACAACAAGTGGCATGGCAAAACAATACTGCACTACACAAGTACATGTCAAGTAATATAGGCACCCTGTGCATCAGAGACACAACAGCATTTCCCTGGATCTATGACACGAATGGCAAAGATGTGGCTCAGGTATCATCACATGCACAGGGTGTGGTGTGGGGGTGATGGAGGCCCAAGCTGTGCCAAACAGTTGACAGCATGTGTATGAGTTAGGAAGGGGTGAAGGTTAAATGGGCCATGGAGAGGTGCTGTGTGTGTCTGTTGGTGACCTGCATGTAACAGTGGTTCTTGAGTGTGTGCATGTACACAGTCAAGCCCAGTGTTAGCCCTACACATGTGTATGTTGGACACCTGTGGACAGTACATAGAGTGGACAGTTCACCATCTCCTACCAGGAGAAGCACTGGCACCACCAAACCAAAGGTCGGATAAAGTGCTTTTACCTGACAGTGACTCCTGTCTGCTGGAGCTGTGTCCCCCATGGGACCACCCAGGAGCACGTGCACATGGCCTGCCATGTCATGGTGTGGACATCACACTTCCCTCTGTAGTGCTGGAGGTACTGCCACAATGGGAGCATGACTGTGCATGGCCATGTGGACACTCAGCAGATGGTGTTGCTGACCTATGTCCATGTGTCCAATGCCCAACTCCAACCAGATGTTTCAGCACAGGCAATGTGCGGTCCAAGACAGACACTGTCTCAGCCAACAGTCTGTCTACTGCATCAGTGAACTGATTCAGGGTGTCTCCAATGCAGTGGAGCAATCACAAATGTCAGACTGTACTGCATCCATAACCCTAAGCATCTGTCTGGTGTTGCATTCAGAATGTGCCTGTGCCTCCACGACAGCCCGAAACATGCGTTGAGTGACCCATGATTTGACACCTGCAACAGGTGGTGGATGGACAGCAGTCCTCCTATGAGCAGCCCTGTCAATCCACCTGTGTGGGGCCTCACCAGTTCTCTGGCTATGGACAGTGTCTACACACAGTAATACCATATTTGCCACACTGCCCTATTCAATGTCACCACCCTCTGACTGTCCATTACCTGTGGCCCCTGGGGACTGGGTATGTGTGGGCATACTGACTGTGTGCGGTGACAATTACAATTATACAACTATATGGGGACATTCCAACAACACCAGTGTACCACAATGACAGAAAACAATGCAAACCTGCTGTAGTATATGTTCCCTGTAGGCATCATACCTCTCAACTATACAGATGTTTGCAGAATTTTAAGATGTTTGTCTTATAGTTTTGGTCATTTCCACACAGCATTGTGGATTTCTGACAAATGGTTGGCCAATCATTGATGGTTGATGTCAGAAAATGAAGACAGACATCTGAGTTTAAGATGTCATACCCTTCAGAACACAGTTATGCTATTGTAATATCTGTTATTCTAGTCACTTTCTTACTTTGTACGAGCAATAGTTGCAGTGTCCCTAATTTTGAGCCTTTGTCCCTCCATTCATTATGGCTTGTTCAGATATCTTGCTGGTAACAGGTTGACAGCTATGTTAGGCATAGCTCTCCACCTGATAGGGAACAATTTGAACAGGATCATGGACTTAGCCAGAGTACATCAGGGGCAATCAGGGACACTTGTAAAATGTTAGAAGTATTTATGTGAGACACTGACAGAATGAGAGGAGGTGAATTAGTGTACATCATTTGACATTACATGAGTATGCACCCTTACTTCTTGTCACTATGTTTTATGTGTTATTCACTAGCTTCCCTACAACAGCCAACCATTGTAGGAGGGAATAAGAGGGACAGAGCGAAGATGTGACTGGAAATCAGGGACATTTGAGAGGCATGCCTGTAGGTATAGGACAGCTGAGTATCAATGACATGTCAGTACCATAGATTTAAGACAGACTTACGGCTGTAATCCCTATTCCCCATATCTCCATCCTGGCATCTGTATCCTGTTATATGTTGAAATCAATTACATACCTGGTTGAGTACAGTACTGCTTTGTTGAACTTTGCTTCTGGTTATCTTTTGAAAATACACTCTCTGTGTGAGGTAAGTTTCAAACAGACTTGTTTCCCATAACCAGCTGCTTGCCTTTTTAAGATACTGCTCATTAGCAGGTAATTGCCTGTGCACCGTTCTGTGGCTCTGATATGGTAAATGCAGCCAAAACAGCTGAATTGCACTATCATTAGCCACTGACATGCCACCACAATGCAATATATAAGGCCTTCGTGTAGACCTGGGCCCCTTTCTTAGCTGTTAAGATAGACATTACTGAGGTATGGAGACTACAGCACCACAGAGGGAAGGTACCATAACTGTCAGCTCTAGAGATTTATGCAGTATGTCCACAATTTCACCTCATATGTGTGGTCAGTGTCCCATGGCATTGTGGTCATCTGGCCATTCACTGACAAACATTGTGGGTTGAGGTCAGTATTGAAAGACACACAATTGAGTGTCAGACTTCATACCCCTCTGACTATGCCTGCTAATGCAATAGATGTTATTGTATCAACTTACTATCAATGTCGGAGCAAACTGTAAAACATGTCCAAATCTCTGGACCTTTGTCCCCTCCATTAAGTATGGCTGTGTCTGGAGTCCTTGTGCTAGGGGGTTGGGAGGTATGGTAGGTATATAGTAGCTACCTTTACATACAGATGTATGTGCTATAGGCTGCAGCAGCTGCTGCTGCTGCAGCCTAGAACACATGGGGGGGGGGGTTGTGAACTCTTTGGAGTACAACAAGCTGTACATGTAACTGTGGCAGCTGTGTCAGCCCTGTTATTATGGCAGAGCCAGGGTAAGGGTACCTTTTACAGTTCAATCATGGCATGTGATTAAGGTACATCTGTTATGCAACAGTGACAATAACAGAGTAGTAAGCGACATATAGCTATGCTAAACGGATATGTGCAGTGTGTCCCCATCTGCAGGCCTTTGACTTGCAAAACTGGGTAGTAGTTCATTAATTAGCAGTAACCTGTGTGGATAAACATTGCATGACTCAGTCATTAATTTCTGCTTCATAATAGTGTAATTGAACTGCAACACAAGACTGGATTTGAACCCAGGACTGTGTGTGGCATTTAACAGACTGAGCTACTTAGTCACTACTACAGCAGGTGTATTTGCAAGGTGTATACACAGATGTAGAGGCTGTGGCACACATTGTCTGCATCCATCAGTATGTGCATGCCTTTCTATGGCTGTATTTCTGCACCAGGGTCCAAGTTGAACATGTTCTTTCCCATTGATGCCTTAGCAGGTGTCTTTCTACATGTTGCTGATACACAGATGCATTTACCTGCTCTTACAGGCCTCACTTACATCCATTTTTATGTCTTTGGCTGTCTAGTGGTGTATTATTGCACCAGAGTCCAAGATACACTCCCATTTTTCCCATTAATTTTTAATTCCAGTTTGCACTGTGCGGCACGGCGCACAGCTCCACTGAGACATGCCTAGTGACTGTACGTGGCAGTCACTATGTTTTGATGAAAACACCTGTTTTAATTAAAATCTGCATGGCATGGTGGGTTAATGCAGTTTGCTGTAGGTGTGATGGACTTGGGTTTGAAACATGGCAGAGGTGTTTATTTTGTACATGTGACCTACAGTGTTATAAACACATATACACATTACAGCTCTATTTAGCTGCGCTAAGCAAAGCTGCATAAAGTACCTTGCAGCGTCCCAGAAAAAATATAAAGAGGGGGGATAAAAGAAAGTGGTGAAATGGGGGCAAGCTGGTGGAAAAACATAGTGAAAGGCTGGTAGAGATGTGCAGGAAGGGTGTAGGAAAGAACCATAAATATCCATTTCTTCTACAGCAACAGCTGTGCACTTTGGCAGATTTTGTAGACGAATTTGAACTTTCAAACCCCAGAGATAGGGATGAGGACAACATAACTGCATTGTCAAGCCAATTAGACCAAATTACTTGTGCCCAGTGGACACGTGTGTGAAATGGAAAGCTATGTATATGGCATTATTTTTTTTTTGGGGGGGCAGGTGCCTATTTTTTTTTTTTATTAAGGTGAAAGTGGAATATATGAGAAGGGAGTTAGGTACATGTGGGGAGGTAAGTTGGGTAGGAAAGGATGCATTTGCAGACAGACAAGACAGACAAGACAGCAAACAGGGGCGGTGTATGACACATGAGGTGGGTGAACACCTTGGATGGGGAGGGTGTTGTGGAATCCAAGTCACACGTCCCTCCAAATGGCAGCAGCATGACTCATATCCCCACCCACTGGACTGTCAACACTGCTCCTTCACTGCCCCAAGGGTGGCTGTGCTGGAGGCTGGGTGCCACGGTGAGGCTGCCCCTCAGGTTGGCCAGCATGCCCTCAATACAACACAGGTGGCGTTCATAGCTCTGAGAGAAATCCTGTGCACTGCCTGGGTGACAACACCCCCACTGCCACCTCTCCCAGGGGGCAGCTAGGCCCCATCCCCTGAGGTGGTCCCACTTGATGCTGCAGGTGGTGCAGGGGCAGCATAGGGGGGCACCAGTGGTCTGGGTCCCTGATATGCTAGGCCCTGGTGCCATGGCTGGTTGAGGCGAATTAGCTGGAACTGGCCTACCCTGATGTGCTGTAGTAACAGAGGTATAGCAATAAGTATAGGTTAGTTGTAAACAAATCATTGTTAGTAATAACAGCATGGCAGAACATTGGAAATAACCCAATTACATATCAATAAATACTATGTGAAACACAACAACAAATAACAAAGCAGTCAATATATTAACAGCATGCTAGTAACAGTTACAGCATAATACCAACAAAATAGGTAATGTAACAAGATAGGTTAATATGCAACCATTACAAAACAAAACAATAATAAAACTTATGTCCCAAAATACAGTTAATATAACAACATATGTTAATAGTAAACCATAACCAATGAATAACAATAAGAAATAATTGAAGATAAGGAGTTGGGAAAATGAGAAAACACTCCTTTAGTAACATTTCCATTTATTTCTTTGACAACAGTACTACTATCTACTCAACAGGTCTGTATTTTGTTTATGTGTACAATGACTACAGGTCTCTTATGTTGTGATGTGCCACATATATACCTCTCAAGATATTTGCATGGGACACTATGAGCTAAGCAGTAACAACTGCAGGTACACATCTACACAGAACACTTGCACATCAGGTGGACCTGTATAACTACCAAGGCGTTCTGTGGGCTGCTTTGGTGGTATTTTGCAATCTAGGTAATCATTTCCATGGTAATCCTGTGACAGACAGTTTACACACTATTAATTACTTAATGTAAAATTGTGACACTTGAGAGACATATATGTGTACACTAAGCTGTCATGCCTTTGTTGGCAAGCATGGGAATAAACCCAATAACAGTAACTGCAGGGGGCATGTGCATAGACTGTATCAATTGGCTGCAGCAATTTTTGACAGACACTTCAGGCATACAGCCATACCAGGATTACACATTTTATTTCTGACTGAACATTGCTGATGCACACATTATTACTAACGATTTTAACAGTCTGTGACGTCTAAACACACAATTATCTACTCATAATAGGGGGAACCTCACCCATTTACCTGTAGTTCTGTGGAGAGAGAAATTGTGAGCATTATGTGACTGCTACTGTAATATTTACTGCTAGATACCACTGGATTTGAACCCTGGATTGTGTGTGGCAAAACAAACTGTATACAGAGTATTTAACAAACTGAACTACTGAGTCACTGCAGATTAATTGACTGATATTTGCCTAGAGCTCACCTGGAACCAAAATATGACATTGTAGTACTACTACTAGAGTGTTATACTAGACTGCAGTTACAGTAGAACCCACATGCATGAAATGCAAGCATATCACAGACAGTAAGTAAGCTATATTTTAATATCATATCTCACTCATATACCTTTATTACCTGATGCTTGTGGATGACAGAACATTATATGACCAATATTGGCCTAGAGACAACCTTGAACAGTACTTATATGAGTTAACCAATACAATTTGCAGCCATTACATTTGCATTCTACAGCTATTACAGTGTTATACTTGACTGCAGCTCCTTACCTTACAGCTTCAATGCATACAGCTCTACTAAAATGGTTACAACACAGTCCTGATGTATACAATTTTCTTTGGTGTTATTGGTATTGTTTCATGTTTTTATTGCACTACAGTTGGCATTATTCATTAATTACAATACAGCTCTAATTCCACATTTAGTGCACTGCAAACTTGATGGTATATACTTCAGTGCAATTATTGGTATTGTTTCATGTTTTATTGCAGTTCAGTTGACATTATTCATTTTTTGCAATACAGCTCTAATTCCACATTTCTTGTACTACAAACTTTACTGTATATACGTTAATGCAGTTGTTGGTATTGTTTTCTGTTTTTATTACAGTACAGTTGGATTATTCATTTATTGCATTACAACTCTAAGTCCACATTTATTGCCTTACAAACTTTACTGTATATAGTTTATTGCAGTTGATGCTTTGCTCTTTCTTACTTATTTCACTACAGTTAGCATAATGCATCCGTACTCACCACACTTACAGAGCAACCTGGCCAAGCACTCAGCATGCATCTTGACATTGCGAGTCCTCTCAGCTGCAGCTGTTGAGAGAAAAGCACCCCATTATGCATACCAGTTTTGCAGACATTCAGAGTACATATTGGTAAAACAGAGGAAAGAGTACGTACATACTTTTGGGTCATTCCCTGCCCTTCCTTCTGGACCAAGATGTCCAAGAGTTCCCTCTTTCATCTTTTAAGGTCATCATGGTGGTGATGACACTACTCCCCTGTGCGGGAGATACCAGTGGCACTGGTGAGCTCTCTGCTCATCCTGTCCCAGGCCTCTGCCTTACACTTCAAGCCCTAGAAACCACCCTGCAGCAGCCTATCAGCATGGTTTTGTACAAGGAGCCCAACCATGACCCTGGACTCCAGAATACCCCAGCACTGCACCTGAAAACATACACCTTTACCACCACCAGCCATAGTACACTGTCAGTGATATAACTCCAATGGGTTCTGCTGTATTCCCACCTATTGGGCTTAATATAGGCTATTTTTCCACCCTTACCCTTCATTGGGCAACATTCAAAAAGGTGCCGTGTCACTTAGTAATGCACAGACAAGTACAGCTGAGCCGAGAATTGTGAAAACTCACAGAACCAGTCTTAGTGGAGCTTATCAGCACACAAACCAGCCAAGCAGAGCTGAGCAGGGCACAAACATTGGCAGCCTTTATCATGTTTATGCAGTGCTTAGCAGGTCTCAGCATAGCTGAGCAGAGCTTGTCAGAGTGCAGCAAGACCATCTGTTATTTAACAGATGCATAATATGCATATCAAAAAGAAATACATATTTTTCCTTCCATGTATTCAAACCCTGGACCTATTGCACATGAAACCATAACTCAACCCATTTAGCTACAAGGATATTAAGAAACTTGTTGTACCTTCATGTATTCTGCACCATCTTAAGCAAGATCTGGCTTCGCCATTGAGCACTCTATTCAACCACAGCCTAAGTACTGGCTTCATTCTAGCAGAGTAGAGAGCTGCCATTGCCATCCCCTTGCACAAAGATGGTGCCACTACTGACCCTGGAAACTATCACCCCTTTAGCTTGACAAGTCTGATCTGTAAAGCCATGGTGCATATTATTATGGATCTCATAAACAAGGACACAGGCAATCTTCAAGCACTTGATGCCACCCAGTTCTGATTTGTCAATGGCATATCTTGCCTGTTGAACCTGGTTGACTTCTTTGAGACTGTCACCAAGGCCCTTTAGGAAGGAAAATCAGTACATACAGCTTACCTTGACTTGGCCAAGGCCTTTAACACAATCCCCCACTCAGGCATCATCAAAAAGCTAACACAACTTGGCATAAATCCCTATCTCATTAGGTGGGTGGCCAACTGTCTCACTGACAAGACCCTCAAAGTCAAAATAAGCACCTCCACCTCCAATAGCAGACCTGTTACTAGTGGAGTTCCCCAGGGATCTGTCCTGGGACCCCTACTGTTTGGCATTTATTTCTTAGAGGTCCAGGCAAAGACAAAAGATCTGTGGCTGACCATGTTTGTGGCCAACTGTAAGTTGGGTGCTGTCATTGACTTCCCAAATGATGTTAACATAGTGTAAGAGGGTCTCACAGCAAGTAATGACTGGTGACAAAGTCATGCCCTCAAGCTAAATGCAAAAAAAAGTATCATCATACCACTCGGCAAAAACACAACATTAATTAACCCCTATTAATTACCACATCAATGGCAACCCCCTAAGCACACAACCTGTTGTAAGAGACCTGGAAACTCAGGTTGATACCCTCACTTCAACCATCATGTAGCAGCAATGGTCAGTAAAGCCTTTTACTTGGCTCATCTCATAAGTAAAGGGATTGCATCCAGAAAAAAGGAGGATATTACCTCTGTATACTCCTCCCTCATTAGACCAATAATTGAGTATAATGCCCCATTAGAGATGTACCTCTCCAAACATCTGCATCAACTGGAAAGGCCACTGAAATACCTCACAAACAGAATCCATGGCCTCCAACACCTGTCCTATGCAGACAGGCTCAAATCATTATCACTCTACTCGGTATCGTACAGATTGCTAGGAGTGATCTGTATCTCACCTACAAGGCAATCTTGGACCCTGTCCTACTAGAGATGCTCTATATCTGTAAGTCTAACTCCTCATGCACTACCTGCTCAAAAGGCCTGAATCTAATATATGACATCAACAAAACCTGCTGGAGAGACAGGTTTGTCTCCCAGAGGCTGCCCCATCTTTGGAGTAGACTTCCCATACATGTCAAACAAAGCACCTTGCTGACCCTTTTAAAGTGTAACCTTGATGAGTGGATGGGAAACCACATATTTGTCCCAGGGGTTCCACCTGTGTCCCTCATTGACAGGGGCGACTGGTGCTGACTGCGGTTTCTTTTTGAGGATAAACTCTTGGCTAGGCTTTGAAGGGCCCCAGGGCCATTAGCCTAGTAAACTCCTATGATCCTATGATATACCACTGAGCTACCTATAAGTAGTGCTGAGCACCATGCTGCACCATGCAACCACACAAACATGCTTAGACCCCCTTAAACATACCTTTAAATAAATAATTAATGACATCTGGTTTCTATTTTTAGATGTCTAGCAGGTGTCTGCTATCTTATATGTGAGCACAGCTTGACATTGCTGCACTCAGTGCTGAGCCGTGCCATGCAAACATGCTGTTTTTTTTTTTAAATCATAAAACTAAAACAAAGGAAAAAAATTAAAAAGAAAAAGAAAACAAAGGACATTGCAGGGAGTCTCATACTCCTCTGCAGCCACGGTTAGCACTACATATCTCCCTACACTGATTCAATAACTGTGTTCCTCGGCACTCCCTTGACAACGAGCCATTATTAATATTCATGGAGTGTTGCCGAGGGGAACCATGACCACAAACATTGATACAATTTGTGTTGGCTCCTTGGCCTGCATTTTTTTGTCTTCAAGTTTTATTTATTTATTTATTTATTTTGTTAATAGAAAAATGCCAAATTGCATGCTTTTCTTCTTCAGTTATTTTTGAGGAGAATTTGCTGTTTCTGTAGGCAGTACTTCTACTTTAAAATCTTTCATGAAGTATGTAGTGTCATCTGTGGCCATTTGTTAGGAGTACTGTAAACTCTGTATTAATTAATTTTTACGATTGCATGGAAATGACAGTATCTTGTCATTGCTGAGTTTTGATGTAGCAACATCCTAAATGTGACAATGCTTGCTTGTTGTAAGCACATGTTCTTTAATATCCTGTGTTATTTGAGAATCCAGCAATTTACAAGTGCTGTAATATGGTAATGTATAATGCACTACTAATTTTAACAAATGTTGTTCAATTTGAACATATATGGGTAAAACATTACCCTTGCAGAGGAATTGATGCTTTCATTCTTGAGTTTTGCTGCTGGCATATTTTTCTTTATCACAGATATAACAACTGTTTATGCATCATATATTCCCTTTGTGCTATATAGCAATATATAAACACTCCCTTAACTCCAGGAGGCATTTATCACTCAGTTTTATTTCACTTTCACTTGATTATTTTACATTTCTATTTTGGGCAGGATACACAGTTCTTAGCACAATTGTTTATATAGTATTGTTTAGCAGACTTCTAACTGACAAACTGATTAACTGATAGTACTTGTCACATGCACTACCTATGTTTCCTTCTGCTGTGATTTACGATGACTGTATTCATTTTATTTGTTGCTGATGTGGACTCTGCATTTACTGTGCCACATTCTGAAGGCTAGCATACACATTATTTTGGGCAGTTGAAATTGTGAGTAAAATCCTTGGGTTTCATCATATTGCCAGACTTTTGGTATTCTGTGGTCACTATTCTGAGGTCCATTATTCTCTGTGCTAACGCCATAGTCAGCACTCTTAAACTTGAATTACATCATCCTGCAATACATTATTTATGATACATCAGCTACATATGAGTTCATTCTGCATGCATAATGGAAATACATAAGTATTATCTATTTGCCTGTTTACTGGCTTAGGTAAAGAATGGCAATGTCCCATGCATATTTTTACAATATGACATCACAGAGATCTTCGCACTCCGATCCCATCGTGTCAAATCAAAGAACTTGATGATGCAACATTTACTTTAAAAAGAAATATGACAACCATGATTTAATGAATCACAGTCCATTTTGGATTAATTCATGTTTGACATTACTAGGAAACATATCTCTAAAACTGTTAGCACAAGAAATATAGAGAAATACAGAAATAATGCGGGGGCAAAGACCAAAGACAAAGGACAGATATAAAATATTGCTCTTATATACTTGAAGGGTATAAAGTCTGAAATTCAAATGTCTTGACATTATTTAGTGACTGCAATCTTCATTAATTTGCAATAACCATACATTTTATGAGGGACAGACCAAAAATAAAAAGTTAAAATCTAGAAATTCTGTGAAAATTCTGGATAGATAAGTGTATGCTGGGAAATCAGGCAATCTGTCTAACATTACCCTCCTAAATCAAGAAAAAGACTCATTTACACAGTCACATGATCAGACCATTGTAGTGGTATTGACCCACACACAGGCTATTAGGGATCTATAATCTTGAACAGCCATTAATATACCTGTATTATGCCAAGTACCCTGCTGAACATTGCATCAAATTGTCACATGACTTGAAGGGCTTGGAGGGAAGTGCACATCTCTGACTTTATTTGAACAAATAATAAGCTTGGTTTCACTTCTACCTTGATGTTCCTTTAAGTGTTAGGTGTGATAGAATATAGTAGTTCAGTGGTGAAGTAACATGTTCTTCACTAACTTCAGACATTGTTGTATTCAAAGGATAAATGTGAATTAATCACACTGCCCCCACACCCATTAACATTAATTGACATATTAGTGTAACTGGAAGAAGTGACTATGAAACAAGATTCAGAACTTACTGGAATGCAAAACTGGGGTTGCGAGTTCTGTCATGTGATTGTGTATGCTCTGTGGCCGGGATTCACTAATCCTCCGTGTAAGACTAACTAAGTCTTACAAGGACACTGCAGTCTAAGAGTATGATGTCAGCAAATCATGCATATTCATGAGGGTGCACTGACTCAACTCTAAGGCTAACACGGAGCGTGCACGATTGCAGGGGGCATGTCAGCCTGCTGAGCAGTCCAAATATCCAAGCCCCTGCAAGTGCCTAAACAGCAAATGTCAACTGAAATGAGCAAGTCCACTCAAATGTCTACATACCCAACACTACACTCCCCCACATTCTAAATCCCTGTACAAGTTTAAAATGTAAAGCTTTCCTTTTTTTTTATTATTCCTGATATAGCTGCCCGTATTTGCGCGTGTATGTGAGGGTTTGCCCATTGCTTAGCTACAGTTAGCAGTGTAGACATTGAAGAGGATAATAAACTACTTATAAGCAAATTAAGCCAAATAGCAATAGTGTCGTGGTAGAGGCCTCACACAAAGAGGAGGCATTCCCGGTTTGAGTCCCGCCACTTCCCTTCCTATTTTCTGTATGAAATGTGTGCATAAAAAGAATTCCTGACATTTACCTTTTAAATTTCAGTAAAATGCATTGAAATGGCCTATGTGGTAGTGAACGATATCTTATATATATATATATATATATATATATATATATATATATATATATATAAGAAGGTGGAATGGTCATGCATACTGATAAATGGATAAGTAATGTGAAGCACTGCTAAGCAAAGTTTACTAGTAATAAGCACAGTGAAGTATAATTGCTCATAGCGTAGCACTGTTTAACTAGCGCAATAGTTTTGCGCGGAGATGCGCATTGCGCCAACTAGTGCAACATCAGGAAACGTCGGGCAGCGTAGAGCAACATCGAGCAACGTTGGACAAAGCTGAGCAAAGTCGGCTAAACACAGCCAAACCTCCTATCCAGTCTGGCCAGTAGTAAAATAAAAAGCAATGACAGGCCTCGAACCCGGGATACTGTGCACCATAATCACAGTACTAAACCACTAAGCCATGACAGCATTAAATATGGATGCATTTCCAACACACTCATATATATCAATGGAAGTTTACCCATTGCTAAGCAGGTTTGCCTTTAGCTGAGATTTTACAAAATTGGCCAATCACAAATAATTGCGGGAAATGAGGCATATTTAAGCTCCATAAGCACAGCTAAGCAAAGTTTACTAGTATTAAGTACAGTGAAGTATTGCTCATACCTTAGCACTGCTTTAACTAGAACAATAGTTTTGCGCGGAGCTGCGCACCATGCTAACTAGCGCAATGTTGCGTAACGTCGGGAAACGTCAAGCAGCGTAGAGCAACATTGAGCAATGTTGGGCAAAGCTGAGCAAAGTCGGCTAAACACAGCCACACCTCCTATCCGGTCTTGCCAGTAGTAAAATAAAAAGCAATGACAGGCCTCGAACCCGGGATACTGTGCACCATAATCACAGTACTAAACAACTAAGCCATGGCAGCTTTAAATATGAACGCATTTCCAACACACTCATATATATCACTGGAAGTTTACCCATTGCTAAGCAGGTTTTCTCTTAGCTGAGATTTTTCAAAACCGGCCAATCACAAATAAGTGTGGGAAATGAGGCATATTTAAGCTCCATAGGTGGGAATAATTGCCATAACAGGTTGTAGCTCCCATCTGCAGACAGTATGGCTGGTGTTGGAGAGGGGTCTCATTTTCGAGCGCAACGGTGGGGCATTGAGGAGTCAAAATTTATGGTTTGGCTCCTCGTCCATCATCATGATACAAGACTCCTGCAGGGCCAGTTTCAGGGCACTGAGTACAAAGCGGAAGCCTGGAACCATTTAGCACATGATCTCACCAGTGCCACAGGTGTCCCTCAGACTGGAGAGCAGAACATACACCACTACGCAGACCTGAAGAGATGCAAGGAGGACCGACTGAACCAGTGGATACAGGAGGCCTGTGGAATGGAAAATGCCCCACTACTGAGTATGTAGCCATGGAATTAAGTATGTACGAATTGCTATTAGAGTCTATATTATGGATAGGTATGTCTCAATATCCCTTCATTTATTTCACAGCTGCAGGTGTCCGTGCTGCGAATCAGCAAGCCTATGCAGATAGGCTGCTAAGGCTGCACCACCAGGCAGGTTAGTAATTATTCTGCATGTGTGGTCATATAAAAGAAGTGAGAGAGTCTGAAAAAGAGTGTTGTAACCCATTAATAAAGGTATAAAAAGTGTGGAATAACTTCTCTGCATGTACTGTTATATAAAATAAGTGAGGCAGCGTGAAAAGGTGCTGTAACCCATTAATAAAGGTATAACATGTCTTGAATAAAAGACCTCTGCATGCACTGATATATCAAATAAATGAGAGAGCCACTAGAAAAGTGTGTAATGTAATTAATAAAGGTATAATTCCTGGAGTGTGTCCGTGTCACTTTCTTCGATATGTTGTTGTACCCCTGCATTATAGAAATAGTACTATTGTATTAAGTGCAGTCAACCCACACAAAGGTAGACCCATATAAAGTGAATGAAGGGAGTGCCAGTGGCTGTTAAGCATATATACAGTCCTCAACTGTCGGTTAATGGCCAGCATGTACAGGTTAATCTGGCACATGAGTAGCTTGTTATTGTGTTCCCCAGAAATGTCAGTATACTGCTAGAAATGTAGGGGGCTGTTAACATATACCTGATAATGTCACCTGAACACATCCAGATATGTAGATACATAAATATAAATTAAAAATATAAATATGTAGCAGTAACATCTGCATCCAGGACAGTTTGTATGTCAGATACAGGTCAGGTATATCAAGAACTAGCAAAACCCATTTCACTATTTAACGGACATTGCCTAGTGTAATAATACATGTAGGGGATATTTAACTGCAGTCAATAGGAATATAGTGTAAACTATAAGTATATATAAGTTGTTAATAGAGGTATCTTTTTATACCCTACTGTATGTGCATAAACAATGCAATTCCACATCTCAATGGGTATTTCTAATCTCATAACATTTGTTGGGACACATGTCCTATTGGTTTATAAATATCTGCATTTACTTTGATGCATGTACCCTGTTCACATACCACAATCTTGGTGGCCTGTTGCCACCAATCAATCCTGCATGCTGTTGGAATGTCCACTGTTGTTCTATACATGCATGTGTTATGCTTGCTGTTCAGCTGTTGGAACTCTGGTGTGTTGGGTTAATGGGAATACAACTGTATGCTGTTACAACTAAATTGGAATGCTGTTGGCTATTACTAACCCATACTGTCATTAAATCCTCCTAAACATAGAATGTATGGGAAGGCCGGTCCCAGCGGACCCACCTGTCCCACCTCAGCTGGCGATGGCACCTGGCACCAGCAGTTCTGGTGCCCAGCCCGGGACCTCCTCCTCCATTGGTACTGTGCCACCTTCGGGTGGAAGCGCTGCAGGGGATGGGGCTCACCCCCCCCCCGTGCAAGCATGGCTGGAGGAGGGCCACCTATCACCCTCCGAATGGTCCGGGTTGTGGTGCGTAGGGAGATTGAGCGTTCAGTCACTGATCCTCTACGCCAGCTCGAGGCAAGAGTGGCTCAACTCATGGGTGAGCCTGCCCCTCCTATGCAGCCTGCAGCACAGCCACCCTCCGGGCTGTGAAGGTGCAGTGGTGACTGCCCATGGGTGGGGATCTCAATTCCACTGTTGCCATCTGTGGGCTTATGGGCTTGCGATTTCAAAACACCCTTCCCCATCAGTGGTGTTCACCCACCCCATGTGTCATACTCTGCCCCTGTATGCATCTTGTTTGTCTTGTCTGTTTACCTCCCCAACCTACATCCCAAAATATACCTGCTTCCCCTACCCCACATTCCACTCTCAGCTGAAAAAAAAAATAAATAAGGGCAATCTGCTCCCACAAAAACATTACGCCCCATACATAGCTGTCCATTTTGCACACATGTCCACTGGACACATAAACTGAAATTTAATTGGCAGTACAACATACTTTGTTGTCCTCACCCCTTTCTCAGGGGTGGAAGGTTTCAAATTTCCTTTCAAATTACCAGTATATGCACAGCTGTTGCTGTTAAAGAAATGGGCAGCTATGGACCTTCCCTACACCCGTTCTGCACATCCCGAGCTGTTTTCCCTACTGTCTTTCCCTCGTTGTGCCCCTTTTTTCACCACTTTCCTATCTCCCCATTTTCTTTTCTTTAAAGAAATGAGAGCGGGGGTTAGCGGGAGTTAGCACTTTTAAGCAGTAGTTAGCGAGTTTGGGCGAGTGTGCGCCTGTGTGCTCTTGTGTGCGCTTAGCTAAGCACTGTGCAAACCTGCTCAAACATGCTTATAACTGCTTAAAAGTGCCTTAGTCACTCTGCATGTCAGGGCCCTTGTTCTGCTCAGCAGCAAAATAAAATACCTCTGTCAGTCTCAAACCCTAGACCTTGTACACACAAGACTGCATGAAGTAACACTGAGCCATGGTAAACATACAACAAATTGATGCAGAAATCAATATATCATGCATCAGAATGAGTGAATGTAAAGGACAAATAGAATGCCATAACACAAATCCTGTTCTGTGGATCTTTACCAGCAGTTCTTGTGGAATTGCATTACATGACTGTGAAAAGAGAACCAGCCATTCTAGCAGGAAATAATGTTACAGGAGCACTTTACAACCCCCACACAGTATTATAGCAGGACAAACACTAGCATATCTGATTAGGGCAGAGGCCATACTTCCCAGCTGTGACTAGTTTACAGGCATGTCCCTGATTCCGAGACAGGTTTTAGCTGTGTCCCTCTGAATCCCACTGAAAGCTACTGAAGTTAGGCAGAAAGGCGGTGAATTACACTTAATGAATAATGACAAAAGTAAGAGTTAGACACCACTTGTATTCCAGGAAATGTGTATTAATCCATATGCTCTGGTTCTCTCACAGTCTCAACCTAATGTTTCTAATATTGTAAAGGTGTACCTCACTTCGAGAAACTTTACCCTGAGTCTGTTCAAATATGTATCTAAATGTTTGAGAGGCCCGGCAGAGGCAGAAACACACAAGCATATCAACTATTCTGCTGTTACACACTGTGCAAATAGCTTTGGAAGGAGTTCCAGAAGCATACCCTTATGTAGGAGTACAACACTGAAATACCAAGGGATGTAGCCATGTACTGGTAGCAACCGACTGTGACAATGCCATAGTTCCAGAGCTGAAAAGACCGGTGTGGTGCACAAAGAATAACAGGCTAACCTCTGGCTACCATCTGGATAGGTCCACAGTTGGGAGCTATGCAGACAGACTACTTGCCTTGGTAAACCTAACAGGTACACAGCAACCCTTTAAGTCCAGCAAGATAAAGTTCACATATTAATACATAATGCTCTCTGTCCTACTGCACCCCTACCCAAATGTACAATAAACCTGTGTGTTCAGGGTCTACCGAGGATGTAGGTAGGCATACTCAGTACAGAAATTTGTACAGTTTTCCTGAGCAGTCTGTGCTATTGTCAACACTAAAAAAGCACAAACTGTTAAAAAAAGTGAGTGAATAAATATTCACAGTATAGCAGTTCACAAACAGTTCATGTGCCAAATGAATACATCTCAATAACTACTTTTGTATGGCAGGAAATTGTAGAAGTAGAAAATAAACTACATACTCACGTGTATCTTGTGTTAGCATATGTAGGGGTGAGTACAATTCTACACTGACAACTGTGTAGTGGAAGTGGCAACATTCAGGTCTGAGTACAACAATAATATCAGTGGCTACACCCCTAGCTTCAGATATAAGAACTATACTAACCTTCTGACTTACACAACTGTGTCCACAGCAAACAAGCATAGGCCCCACTCTGGAAACCTGAAAGGGCTATGCCTACCTGACATAGCAATTTATAGCATTGGGTTGCTATGACAGTGAGTACTGCAATTACCACACAGCAGGCTGAATGCAATCACCAAATGGTGGCCACCAATTGGTGCAGTGGCCATCACATGCACATGTGCAGATACCTATAAAAGCAGGCTGTACCTGCTGGCCACACATGCAATCACCCCATTGCAGATGGTGAGAGAGAGAGAGACAGAGACAGAGACAAAGAGAGAGTGAGAGAGACTCACACCCCCACCCACACCAGTGGAAAAAAAAATAATAATAATAATAAACTAATAAAAAAAAATAAATAAAACAAAAAAAAAACAAATAATTACATTAAGCCAAAGATACTGCTAACTGAAAACTACAAACTCATACAAAGGAAAGATATGTAACAGATATGTATTTACTGGCATGTAGTAGATGCATTTGAAAACCCCTCTACATACGTTGAAACATCAAATGTGGCAGCAGTACGTATCTATGCACAGATGCCCTGCATAACTACTGCCATGGACAAAGCAGTGTGTAGCTGTGTGCAGTGGGACATAACTGTGATATATGTAGCTCAGCATTAAATGTCAAACATCTGAACCATGTTATCTGTGTTCTGTACAGTAGTGTGGACAATATCTGCTTGGGGGAGTAGCTCATAAAGCTATATAACCATGGATGTGACAGAGTAACAAATGCATGACAGTCATATCAATGTGTAGCTTAGCACTGGCAACAGCTGTACCAGGCTAGTATAGTAATTTAGCATGTGAAACTATATATACACACCCTCTACTATTATTGTGTGCTCACATGTGACACCTGTTCATGTTGCAGCAAGGCCCAACAGGTCAGCCGTGAGGTACATGGACTTACAACAGTGTGGTCCTTGTGTGTGTATGGCACACACATACGGAGAGATCTGTCTGTGTCAGATATATTAGCATCTGTACATGTGCATAGAGCAAGGGACATACTGCAACTGTTTTTGAAAGGTGGATACATATATGTTGTTGAAGGTTGTTATGTGCATATTTCTATATAGGTTGTAGTGTGTGGCAAACCAGACAGCATACAGTGCTGGTATATGACATGTGGTGGGTGAACGCTGTAGGTATGATTCGTCTGGTTTGCAGTGTTGCAGCCAGTGAGGCCTGCTAAAGCTACATGAGCTGGGAACACCTTCAATGCATTCCGCACAACACTGTGCAATATTATGACATAACTTTATACCTCACAACCTTCCCATACTCAATATTCCCACCATGAAAGGTGGACTGTATATGTGCCTATATGTATATCAATATGTACACCAATGGATGTTTATATGTATGTGTGTATATATACATATATATGTATGGAGAGTGAGAGACATAGACAGGGTCATATTTACTGCAACAGAAGCCTGGTGTCAAAGCCATGCACTCAAGCTCAATGTTGACACTGCCTTGGCATCCCTCCTTGCAAAAACTCAGTACCCATTAACTACCACATAGGTGGTAGTCTACTTAACACTGAAGGTGTGATAAGAGACCATGGGACACAGGTGGACAGTAGTCACCCCTTTGATTGTCACAATGCCACACTAGTCATGTAATCTGTCTACGTGGCACACATAATCACAAAAGGTGTGTCATCCAGGGAAGTATAGGTCAGTGTTCCCCTGTACTCCACACACATAAAACCCATTATAGAATACAATGCCCCATGTGGTAATTACCTCACAAGACATCTACAGTAACTGGAAAGGACACAGACATACCTCACAAAGAGTAATACTGGCCTCAAACAGATGCCCTATGCAGACCGTCCCACAAAACTACAGCTAGACTGTATCGCATACTGTCTACCCAGAGGTGACCTCTGCCTAACATGCAAAGCTATGTGAAATCCAGAGCTGTTGGACATGCTCCACATAATCAGATTACAATCCTTACGAGCTACACGCTTTAGGGACCTAAGCCTTGTCACCTCAATAAACAGCACATGCTGGAGGGATAGATCCCTATCTCAGAGACATCCCATATTCTGGAACAAACCACCTATCAATAGCAAATGAAGCTCCTAATTAGTAGTCGTCATATATAAACCTGATGATTGTATGTGAGATAGGAAATACACCCCGGGAATCACCTCTGTGGCTCTGCTTGACAGGGCCATGTGAAATGAAATGACCTGTGTGTCAAAGGCCAGGGTAGCGTATGGCTAGAAATCTATAGGTCCTAGGGCTAATAGCCTATAACCTACTTATGAACTGATACACACCCACATGTACTTGTTGCAATAATTGCTTTGTGAGGTTGACTGAGTATGATGGTGAATGTGTTGGTGAATGTGTCAGAGTTCTGTATATGTGTGATAGCTAAGTGGGAAACTCTTTCTGTCATGGTATTTAGTGTCCTAGCTGTGATCCCAGCAAAAGATGTGTATGCTATTGCTAGGCGCAAAAAGCAGTATGCCAGACGGTCTGACATAGTCTGTTGGTGTCGACTGGGGTGTCCCATTGTAGGCTACAGCAGTACATGTATGCTTATTGAGTGTTACTGCTGGTGAATCCTACCCCTGAATGAACTGTAGTACTACTTGAAGCTGTATGCCTAAACATCACAGTATGGTGTATGTACACATGTCCTGGAACCACTGTTTTGTTTGTTCCCCGTAGTCCTCCAGATGACATACCTCAGGCATAAAGTCTTGTAACTACTGACACACAGTACTGTATGGTACACAGGTAAAGGTCATGTGTGTTGCTATACCTTTGTGCCTGGTATATATGTCTGATGTGTGTGTGTGTGTATGCCTGTACCATGACCTCAGTCATATGTGTGTTACAGGATATAGGTGCATATCTAGCAACATGTATAGTGTAGTACAGCACTATGCCACCTATATTGACGAATGAGCACATATGTTAGGCAGGGGTTTGCCATCAGTGACTAGTGTGGTATACTGGTAATACTGTGACTGGACTTTACAATCATTGCAATGGATTACATGTTACGTTATCCATTAGCTTGATATATACCCCCTGTGGCTAGGTGGTGCATTGTGTCACATACAGTGTGCCATGTACTGTTGTATAGTCTTACATACTGGTTTATCTTTGTTGCTATGCAAAACATGGTTTGATATATAGAGTGTGCCAGGCACTGTCAGGCAGTTGTGGGTTGAGCACTGATATGTGGTATTGAAAGTGTGTATCCTTTGACAGCCAATAGGTTGCTATATATGGCAGATAAATGATATCTGTACTGTAGAATATTAAGTGTGCCACTTGACTTGCTCACACATATTGTTTCATTGTCTTCCAGGGTCATGGCCCACCATCGTAATCCCTCATACAGCCCAGCAGAGGATGAAGTTATAACAAACACCATGGTCCAGCACTACACCATGCTGTTCTCAAGAACCAGCCAGGACCAGCATGAGCGGACTGCACTGTGGCAAGATCTTGTCTGTAGGGTAAATGACATAGGCATGCATAAGCGGACATATGAGCAGGTACGCCATCACTGCAGTGATTTAATTAGACATGTCCGGCAGCATGCGTCTGATATCTGTAGACAACAGCTTGGAACAGGTTGTGGGATAGCCATCCACCTCACCCTCACCAGAGTGGATGAGCTGCTCCTGAGCCAGATGGCTCCTGACCAACAACAGCAACAACAGCAACTAACATGCGTCATCATGGTGACCGGAGCCACCCAGCAAGTTGACATGGAGCATGCAGGTAACATGGCATAGCTGTACACTACTGTTACATCTATTGGTAGATCATGCTTATGTGAGATGTGTAGTGTGTAGTTACAAGATGTGGTGCCTAGTGTTGTGCAATAATAATAATTCGGAATATGATATGCAGGCCTGTGACTGTCAACAGTCGTACTACTGTAAGATTGCAAACACAGAGTAGCAATGCCACAGTTATTGCCACTGACAAACTGTCTCATATCCTTGTAGGTCGCTCTGGTGTGACAGCAAGGCAGCAGACCTATGCTGGTGAGTGTGTTCAACATTTAATATTGCTAATTAAATGTGCATGTCATAGGTGAGGTGTAGGCCATGTACACATCACACACCAGCGCATAATGCATGCTGTGAGACTATGCACATCTCAGTAACGTGAGTAGCTGACTCAAACACATGCAATACACAGAGCATCCCACACAATTGTGGCAACACTGTAGTGGACGTTGGATAGGCAGCGTCGATACACATGCACACAACACACACAACTGTGTCATACGCAGTACACGTTAACATGCTACACATGGTGTATTCAGACACATGCTGTAAGGTCACACTTCAGTATCCCAAATGTCATCCAGACAGCACACATAATATACTTGAGGGGTAGAGTCCTCTCATGTGGCTGTGCGACACTCTTCAACACATAACACATTCATGTTAGGCAATGCCCCCTACTGGGCTCCTTATGAACCCATGTAACAACTGGCCGTGAAATGGTGAATGTAGCCATGGTACTGCAGTTCAGGTACAGCATGCTATGTGCCGGGCTGGCATACATTAGTAGCCTTGAGTGACCATATGATGCTGCATGATGATGTCACATGGTACAACACCACATCCAGTTACAGTGGCCACAGTACTACACATATCATTAATTGCTATGCACCTCAATGTTGTGTGTGTGCAAACATATGCACTGATACACAATATGCATAGCAATCACCATTTGTACAAAGTGACACACATACCTTGTAATACTATTGAGTGTATAGGTCACATGACACACATTGTGTATGTGTGATGTTCAATGTTGCAGTTGTGTAGTAGCATGCCATGTCATGCCTGGCACTGGCATGTCCACAATATGACCTACACTCACCATAACCACTGTACAATGGCTATGTTGAGCAATGGTATTCCATCAGGTATACATGCACCACTTATCCTGTGTGTATACATAGCATGCATGTGCTAAACCTGTGTCCACAATTATCTGCTAAAGACACATATGCTCTAATCAGAAATGGATATCTATGTGACACACTGATAAATATCCAGCCATGGTATGTATACCTGTGAGTGATGGTGCAAAGGACATTGCAGAGCTGTTAATACTTGCACAGCAATGTTGTGTCCATGTACACATTGCATTCCAGGGTGAGGCCAATCACTGAACAAAACACACATGCATCAAAGCCATGTATACTGTTATTAGCAAGGGATGTCTACACTCACACTGCATGCTGTTGAACAACATACGTCCTGCATGCTGTCACATTTGATATAAATGTTTGGCTTGTGATACTGTACCCCACCATCACACGCTATTGAGTACGTTCTGGATTGCTGGTGGTGAGTGTGTGTATCTGTGTGTGTCTGTTGTAGTGAGGAGTGTATTTGTGTGCATGTGTTCATGTGTGCATGTGTTTATGTGTTCATGTGTGCATATGTACATGTGTGCATGTGTTCATGTGTGCATGTGTGCATGTGTGCATGTTTGCATGTGTGCATGTGTGCATGTGTTCATGTGTTCATGTGTGCATGTGTGCATGTGTTCATGTGTGCATGTGTGCAGACATCATGTACAAGTTGTAAAGTGTGTTTCCTGTCTTCCTCTCACAGGTGCTGATTTTGGGCTGGTTCACTGCAGCAGGGAAACTGATATCACTGAGCATGATAGTGATAATGATGATAGGTGTGTTGAGGCACAGGCATGTTTGCCAGGGTCTGTCGTTGAGCCAACAATCGATAGTACACAAGTGCCCACCCCATCCATGCACACAGTTATACTGCCAATACATCCATCACCAATGCCCTTAGCTGAGGGACAGCTTACAACTGGCATTGGCCAGGACAGTATGGTATCTATGGCTCATGCATCCCAACACAGCAGCCATACCCAGATGTCTGGAAGGGTACCACATAGGCAGATGTCCAGGGGTTCTCGTTGGAGCACTGCTGGCCATCATGCCACGGGCAGACGTGCCACAGGTCTTACAACCTCACGCATGTTCCAGGTTGTCATGGAGGCACAGGCACGTATGGAACAGTACACCAGACAGGGACTAAGGGCACAGAGGGCACATAACACTGCTTTAAATGACAGTATCCATGACCTAGCAGGTGCCATCCATAATTACACTGAGGTCATGAATAGACATTGGGGTGAGACATTAGATGTCCTCCGCAATGTCATATCCATGTGTCAGGACAGTGCGGGATGGGTGAGACGTTGACGTGGATGTATGCCAGCAACAACAGCAGCTGGCAGTCGGCGCGGACATCCCTCAAGTCACAGCCACTCCCATAGTGCCAGTACCAGCCCCAGCAATGTTGGGGTTGGGCTGTCCATAGACCGTCCTAGAAGACCACGTGCACGTGGCTCTGGACTGTCCCAGAAGGGACCTGGCTCCAGTGTACATCCATCTACCTCTGGGGATAGTACCCAGTCAGGCTTAGTACCTGATAGTGTCAGTAGTACCCCTGCGAGGCACAGGTACCATATCTGTGGCCAGAGACGGTGATCTGTAAAGCCTGGCAGGTACGGTCTATGGATGTCCCACAAATACCTGTATATGGTAGCCACATGGTAGAACTGTGTGCATGCAGACACACACACATAAACAAGACACCTAGGGCTACCACATACACGCACACATTATATCAACATTGGCCCATAGCAGTACTCTTGGCCCTCACATACACACACACACACACACACACACACACACACACACACACACACACACACACACACACACACACACACACACACACATATACATGTCGATTGTATGACTCACTGTAGGCCTCTGGCAAACCAACAACACATCCTGTGCATATGATGAACCCTGTGCCACCTCCTGTCATCTGTGACATCGATGCAGGAACAGGTTACCATGGTGCTGATTCACATGGTGACTTTATAGCAGTATAGCAATGTTAGCATGTTGTCAGCAGTAGAGTGTAATGATATGCTTAAAGGTGTAGCTGAGCAGGCATAATGCACGTAAACTATGATTGTCAATGTAGTAATGTTTACACCAGTGTTAGTTCCAATAGTGTATTGTCCGCCCACGTGCCACTTGGCTGATGTGTGTAGTATTGGCAGCATGTGTTAGAGAGTGGACAGTATGTGTGGGATGTGTGTGGCACAGATTTGCAGGTGTACATTTGTAAACATGGTGGAGGTGCACTGTCTGCATGTACATGCATAGTGGACACATGGGCAGGGTGACATGCCCTGTTTTACACAGTAACACTCCACAGTCTTGATTGGTGGCCAGTATGCATTGTACTACACACGTTTCGGAACTTGACTACACATGTGTATATGACATGGTTTGACACTGTGCTGTGAGTGATATTGTTACTGTCTGTCATTGTTTTGCATTCTGGTAGTTTACACAACTTCAACAGCCTGACCATAACCAATCGTTAGATGATGTCTTGACAACTGACACACAGATGTAGGACACACAGTAACATTTGGACACTTCAGGTACTATACTATGCCAGTAACCAGTGGTATTCAACTGCATCCATTACTGGGACCACTCCTGTTTGGCATCTAGCTCTCTTAGGTACAAGCAATCACAGTAGGGATGTGTCCGTCCACATGTGGTAATGCATACTGTGGCCTATAATGCATTCTCCAGATGACACACACATCCTCCACAAGGTATCACACAGACTGATCCCTGTTGTCAAAACCATGCTGTAAAGCTATAAGCCAACCAAAGCATAGTCATCCACCATTACAGAACATAGTATCCCCACAGTACTACATAGGTAGTAGCCACTAACATGAAGAACAGGTACTGATGTGTACATGCAACCAAGTGGTACGTCATCTCTCCTTTGATAATCACATTTCCAAAGGTTTGTTTAAGTCCCTTGGTGGATCACATAAGCAATAAGGGGTCTGCATGCATATTCACAAAGGTTGTTGTACACCTATAATGAATAGCAATCATTGATAGACCCTGCTGCGTTTGAGCAGGTCTGACATCTACCTCGGCCATAAACCCTCACTCACACAATTCTATAGAAACCGTAATGAGTGTGTGTGACACAGTTGACCTAGGCCAGGGATCACTGCAGTGGCTGGCCTTGTCACAAGCATACAGATGTGACCTAAGGTCTGGAAAGCAGCAGCACACTCTTGAAATGATGACAGATGTGTTCTTGGAGAAAGCAGGGTTCCCACACATGCAATAATTGAGGTCACATGTACGTATATGTATTTGCCACACAGCTACCCCACATGTGCAGTGCACATACTGGTGTCATACAGTAGTAAAAGCAAAACCCACAACCAATTGACCAACAGTGTCGCACACATCAAACCCCTATCTAACTGCTTTATGTTACTACAGGAGTACGCATTTATATGACGCGCTATACAAATTACTGCGAGTTTGTTTTTCCACAGGTATATTTGTAGGGTGATGACATCATCAGACCTAACAAAGATTAGTTTACCACTTTTAAGGTGTTTGACTACTCTCCAAAATGTTTGCTTTTTTCCAAGGAGATCACACACACACACTTGTCAAGTGCTGGATTCAAACCCCTACCTAACTGGTTTATGATATTACAGGAATACACATTTACATAACGTGCTATACTCATCACTGTGAGTTCTCTTTTCCACAGGTATATTTGTAGGATGGTGACATCATCAGACCTGACAAAGATTAGTATACCACTTTTAAGGTGTTTGAGTACTCTACAAAAAGGTTGCTCCTCTCCAAGGAGATCACACACAAACACACATGTCAAGTGCAGGATTCAAATCCCTACCTACCTGCTTTATGTTAATACAAGAGTACGCATTTACACAATGTGCTATACACATTACTGTGAGTTCACTTTTCCACAGGTAGATTTGTAGGATGGTGGCATCATCCGACCTGACAAAGATTAGTATACCACTTTTAAGGTGTTTGAGTACTCTACAAAAAGGTTGCTCTTCTCCAAGGAGATCACACACAGGTCAAGTGCAGGATTCAACCCCCTACCTAATTGCTTTATGTTATTACAGGAGTACGCATTTACATGATGCACTATACACATTACCGTGAGCTCTTTTTTCCACAGGTATATTTGTAGGATGGTGACATCATCAGACTAGACAAAGTGGGTTCCATTAGGTGACATTGGGTGGGCTACATAGAAGGAATCTCTAAACACTTTGGTCATGTGATCATCAAAGGAGAGTTCACTATCTAACTGTGTCCCCAGGACCTTCATGACTTTCTCCATACATACTGGAGTACCACCTATGTGGAAATTTGTTTGCACTTTGTTTTAGCCAAAGGGGATGACTATGCATTCTTTGGCATTCTTGTTGGGGCATTGCTTTGACACCAGGTATCTGTCTCTGTAAGCCCCTTCTGGAGGATGTGTGTGTCAGCCATAGAGTCGATTATGGACCACAGTTAGCAGTCATCTGCAAACCTGTTCAGCCATACTACTCCCGTGCTTGCCTGTACCTCTGAGCAGTGTCTACTGAACAGGTGGGGTCCCAGGACCAAGACCTGTGGGATGCCATTTGTGACTGTCTTAGAGTCAGACATGGCACCCGCAACTATGAACATGTGTGTTTGATCTGAGAGCCACTAGGCCACACATCCTGTGACATAGCTGTTGATATTCAGACTGGTAAGTGTGTCCATGTTGACAGAGTGGGGAATGGTGTGAAAAGTCCTTAGTGAGGTCCAGGTGGGCTGTGTGTACTACTTTCACCCCCATCTATGTCCTTGGTGACTGTTTGAAGTAAGTCAACAATGTTTAGGAGGCAGGATCTGCCTTTAACAAGGCGGAGTTGTGTAGAGTCCAGTGTCTGGAGGTCTCCAATGTCTCTGTTTATGGGTTCCATGACAATTTGCTCAATAACTTTGTAGACCAAGCTGAGTAGACATATAGGGCAATGGTTTCCAGGTTCTGTTGTGGCACCCCCTTTGTGGAGCTGGATGAATGTTAGTGTATACCATTCTTTGTGTACATACCCTGTGGTACGATTGAGTCTGGGCAGTGAATGCAGGTGAGGGTGTAATTTCTTTTGGGCCTAGTGTAAGATGCAGCCTGGGACACCATCCAGTCCCATTGATGCTGTGTTCTTCGCTTTGGAGAGGGCTGTCTTTACCTGCATGTCCATGACGTCTGGGGCTCTGCATCCTTCTGTGATGGACACAGGCCCTTTTGGGGGTGATGGGGGGAAGTATACACTGAACTTGTCCCCCAGGATGGGGCCAATGAAAGTTGGTTCAGTGTATTCCTTGCCATTTGTCAGTAGCTGACAGCTTATTTGGAAGTTGACACCTACATGTCTGGTATAGCTACCGCAGGCTTTGTGGTTGTTATTCTTACAGTCTTTGGCGATTTGTCTTTTGACAGTGTCCTCAAATTATTTTATGAGCGATCATTGCTTCTTCCTAATAATGACCAGTGATGCCTTTCCTTTAGTGAAGTTGGCTCTATCAGGTGTTAGTTTCCTCCTTCTGTTGTCTAGCTTATTTATGGCCAATGACCACCAGATTGTTTTCTTATTTTTGGAGGAGTGCATCTTAGTTTTATTTGTGATGTCTTGATACATGCATCCCTGTAGATGCTCATAGGATGCACTTGTAACTGATTTGGCAGATTGTATACCATTCTCCTATAGCAAGAGGTCTTTGGAACTTTCCACTTTTGTCTTGGGACATGTGCAGTTTGCTTTTGAAAATGTCTTCACGGTGGTTTCATTGACTGGGTGGGGGAGGGGGGGCGGGATGTGGATGTCCAGTGTGAGTACTTTATGATCTGATATTACCAGCAAGGGTTTTATCTCTGTTGTGGAACACTGGTACCCCATGTTGGTGATGATCATGTCCAGTATGGTGTCACCTCTAGTGGCCATGGTGACCATCTGTTCCAGGGTGTTAGAGCTTTTAAACTCTAGGAAACATTGGGCAAAGGGCATTGTACACAAGTAATTCTCCCACTCAATGTTTGGGTAGTTGTAATCACCTCATATAATGGTGCTTGATAGGACCTTGACATTTTCCACTGTTCTCAGGAATACTGAGTGAGGTTCTTGTGACAAGGTAGGTGATCTGTAGCAGGCTACAATCTGATGAGCAGCTTTGCCCAATCTTAGTTGCACTTGCATGGTCTCCAAGGCCTCATGCTGTGCCACTAACCTGAAGGTGTGGGTATCCATAAGGTAAATGTGTACACCCCTTCCTTTTGTATTTCACTCATGGTTTTGGGACCGAAGGTCAGAGGGATTGTGAGTGTTTTACATGGAGCGTGTCCAACAGCTCTGCATTTGACATAGCTTTGTATGTAAGGCAGTGAACACATCTGAGTAGGCAATATGCAAGGGAGTACTGATGGAGCATTTTGAGAAAGTCTGTGTATGGCATGTATTTCAGGCCTCTAATGCTCTTTGTGGGGTATTGCTGCAGGCTTTCCAGTTGTTGTAGTTGGCTTGTGAGGTACATAGCAAAAGTGGCGTTTTACTCTATTATAGTTCTAGTGAGTGATGAGTAGTGGGGAATAATGTCCTCTTCTATTCTGCATGAGACACATTTTGTAATGAGGTGTGCCACATAGCAGGGTTTCCTGACCACTGTGGGGATGTGATTATCACCGTTGTGTCCAGTGTCCACCTGTGACCCAAGGTCTCTTGTCACACTTTTAGTGTTAAGTATACTACCGCCTATGTTGTCATTCTTGGCTATGGAGTTTTTAACAAAGGGGATGACAATGCACCTTTTGATATTGGGCTGGAGCCCATGGCTTTGACAACAGCCATCTGTCTGTTTCAGTGAGGCCCTTTTGTAGGATGTCCACATCTTTAGTGTTTACAATTATGGCTCCTAGTTTGCAGTCCTCTGGAAACTTCAGTAATCACAGACCTTCCATGTTAAAGTTTACTTCAGGGAAGTAGATACCAGACAGGACAGGACCCAGGACTGAACCCTGTGGTACTTCACTTGTCTCTGGTTCAAAGTCGTACTTGGTGTCTGCTACTTTCACAGTGTGTGTTCTTTCAGTTAGCCAGTTGGCAATCCATCTTGTGACATAGCGATTTATACCTAGTTTAGTGGGTTTATCTATAATTCCAGAGTGGGGGATGGTGTTGAAAGCTGTGGCAAGATCTACAAAGGCTGTGTGAACCACCTTACCCTTGTCTATGGTTCTGGTGACTGCTTCAATGACATCTATCAGGTTTAGGAGACACGATCTGCCTTTTACAAACCCAACATGGTTGTGGTCCAGAGTTTGAAGATTACCACTGTCTTTTTTTATAAGTTATATGATGATACATTCCATGGCCTTGCAGAGCAGGCTCATCAGGTTAATGGGGCACTAGTTCCTGGGGTTCATGGTGGCTCCCCCCTTGTGTAGTGTGAGAACCATCGCTGTGTGCCATTCAGCAGGCACAAAGCCTGAGGTAAGGCTATGACTTAACATGGTACATAAGTGTGGTGCCTGTTCATTCTGTAGTTTGTGTAGAACACAGCCTGGGATGTTATCTGGTCCATGGATGCTGTGTTCCTGGCTTTGTAGAGTGTGTTTTACCTGTGCAGCCATGACAACAACAACTTTGCAGTCTTCCATTATAGAGATTTGCTCTTTCATGGGTAAGAGGGGGGAAAAGTTAGCATTGATCCTATCTGCCAGGATGTTGGCAATATCATAAGTTCATAGGTTCATACTAGGCTATCTGCCCTAGGGCATTTATAAGCCTAGCCAGAGTTGTGTGGCTTTCACCACCCCTTAGGTTGAAGAATACTATACCCATTAGTTTGCCGTGCCTCTGTCCAGCGGTGATACAGAGATGATCCCCAGGGTAAACCTACGATCTCCCATCCACTGGTCAAGATTCCTCTTGAACAGAGCCAGTGAGGTGCTCTGTCTCACATGGACCGGGATTCTGTTCCACAGCATAGGGAGTCTCTGGGTGATGAATCTTTCCCTCCAGCACGTCCTATTTATATCCGTGTTGAGGTTTAAGTCTCTTGCTCTTGTGGCTCTGGTGGATTTGGATTTTTTGAGGTGGAGCATGTCCATTAATTCTGGGTTGGACATGGCCTTGTATGTCAGGCACAGGTCACCTCTGAGCAGATGGTATGCGACTGAATAGAGCTGGAGTTTCTTCAGTCGGGCAGCATATGGCATATTTTTGAGCCCCTTTATCCTTTTGGTGAGGAACTTTTGGGGTCTTTCCAATTGCTGCAGGTGTCGGGTAAGATACATTCCGAATGGGGCATTGTACTCAATCATTGTTCTGATAAGTGAAGAGTACAGGGGAACAATGACCTCCCTTGATCTGGATGTGAATCCCTTCATAATCAGGTGGGCAATGTAGAAGGTCCTCCTAACCACTTTGGCAATGTGAGTGTCAAAAGAAAGGTTACTGTCAACTTGGGTCCCCAGGTCCCTGATAACCTCTTCTGTGCTTAATGGATTGCCACCTATGTGGTCACTTGGGGTTACCTTGTTTTTACCAAAGGGTATGACTATACATTTTTTGGCGTTTAGCTTAAGGCCATGGCTCTGGCACCAGTTATCCATTTCTATGAGACCTCTCTGAAGGATATCTGTGTCTGATGGATTTTCAACTATGGCGCCCAGTTTGCAGTCATCTGCAAACTTTGTCAGCCACAATCCTCCTATGTTTGCCTGCACTTCTGAAAAGTAGATGCCGAACAAGAGGGGGCCCAGGACTAAGCCCTGGTGACTGGCTTGGAGTCTGACATGGCACCAGCAACTCTAATCCTGTGGGTTCTGTCCTTGAGCCAGTTTGCAACCCATCTTGTGACATATGGGTTTACATTTAAGCTGGTGAGCTTTTCTATGATACCCGAGTGGGGTATTGAGTCGAAAGCTTTTGCAAGGTCAAGGTAGGCTGTGTGAACTGCCTTACCCTCATCAATCACCTTGGTGACTGTTTCAAAAAAGTCGACCAAGTTCAAGAGGCATGATCTGCCCTTGACAAAGCCGAATTGGGTAGGATCCAATGTCTGTAGGTCCCCTATGTCTTTATTTATGAGTTCCATTATGATCCTCTCCATAGCTTTGCAGACCAGGCTTGTTAAGCTTATGGGGTGGTAATTACCAGGGTCCGAAGAAGCACCGCCTTTGTGGAGTGGGACCACAGTTGCCGTATGCCACTCTTTGGGTAAGTATCCTGTGGTAAGGCTAAGATTAAACAGCAGCCTTATGTGTGGGTTTAGTTCCTCATTGAGTTCATGTAGCACACAGCCGGGGACACCATCCAGTCCCATTGATGCTGTGTTTTAGCTTTAGAGAGCAGCTCTCACCTGGGCATTTGAGATGATTGGGAGGCTACACTCTGTTGGGATAGATATTTCTCCTTTTGGGGGGGAGGGAGGGGAGAAATTTTCACTGAACCTGTCTGCCAGTATGTTTGCAATGTCTGTGGGTTTAGTGATTTTTGTATCATTTTGGACTAATTCTGAGCATATCTGGGAGTTTCCACCCAGATTTTGAACATAGCTAAAGAAGGCCTTATGATTGTCTTTTGAGTCCTTGGCGATTTTTCTCTCAAGGTTGGCCTTGGATGGTTTTATGAATGATTGTAGTTTTTTACTAGTATTGATCAGAGATGTCTTCCCTTTTAGGGATTTTGCTCTATCTTGTAGTAGCTTTCTCCTCTTGTTGTAAAGTTTGTTTATGGCTGGGGTCCACCAGATCGGGCGCTTGCCTTTGGTGGAAAGGGTCTTGATTTTATTTGGGATTGCTTGATCCATGCAATCCTGGAGGTGCTCGTAGAAAGCACTTGTAAGGGATTCAGCAGCGTGGGTTGTGGTTTCCAATGGCTCAGGGGCCTTGAAGGATACCACACCAGTCTTAAGAAGTGTGAAGTTGGCTTTTGAGAAGTTCTTCACTGTGGTCTTTTGCTGGGGTGGGGGCGGATGTGGATCTCCAGTGAGATTAGTTTATGGTCTGATCTCACCAATGAGGGATATACTTCTGGTGTGGAGCATTTTGTCCCCATGTTTGTGATGATCAGGTCTAGTATATTTTCACCTCTTGTGGGAATGGTGACAAGTTGTTCCATAGCATTTGAGTTTATGAACTCCAGGAACCTTTGGGCTAGGGTATTGGGGCTTGAGTAATGTTCCCAGTCTATGTTTGGGTAGTTGAAGTCACCCAATATGATGGTGTTTGGAGAGACATTTATACTCTCCAGTGTCTTCAGGAAGGCTGTGTGGGGTTCCTGAGTTTGAGAGGGTGGCCTGTAACATGCTACAAACTGTAGAGCAGTTTTGCCTATGGTTAATTGCGCCTGAATGATCTCTGATGCTTCGTGAGTTGCCACCAGCCTGGAGGTGTGGGTATCCTTGATGAATATCGATACACCCCCTCCTTTTGTGGTACGGTCCGGGTTTTGGGGCTGGAACGCATGATATGAGGTAAAACCTGATAGTGCCGGGGGGCTTAGCACTGATCCTATCTGCCAGGATGTTGGCAATATCAGTTGGGTCTGTATATTCAGTGCCATTGTGCTGTAACTCAGATCAGATCTGAGAATTGCCATTGAGATTCTTGACATAGCTATAGAATGCTTTGTGGTTGTCTTTATGATCAGTGACGATTTTGTTTTCAGAACCAGCTTTGAAAGATTTCATCATGGATCACAGCTTCTTACTCATGTTGACCATGGAGCTCCTCCCTTCATGGGATTATACCCTCTTTTGCAACAGTATTTTCCTTCTGTTGTGCAGTTTGTTTATGGTAGGGGAACACCAGATTGGCTTGCTTTTCTTGGAGGATAGCATCTTGGTTCTGTTTGGGATAGCACGATGCATGCAGTCATGTAAGTGCTTATAAAGTGCAATTGTGAAGGATTCAGTAGTTGTAACTGTATTGTCCATATGCATGGGTGTCCTGCAGTTCAGCACTTCTGTCTTAAGAAGCATGAAGTTGGCTTTGGAGACATTTATTAACATGGTTTCCTTAATGGGGGAGTGAGTCCAGGATGTGGATATGTATGGTAATTAGCTTATGGTCAAATGGGACCAATGAGGTGCTGACGTCAGGTGTGGAACACCGGCCACACAGGACAAACCAAACCCCGTAACCAACACAAATAACCACAAAGTGAGCTAAATGCTACTCATTGCCAGAAGTCTCAGCCTCAAGATGCACACACTCGAGGCACTTCTCATTATGGAGAATATTGATATCTGTGCAGTGTCAGTAACCTAGTTCATGGCTCCAGACAGCACACCAGCACTACCAGGATACTACTCATTCCATACCTTCCAGCATCAGAACCTGAATCATACCATATAGGGTGAGGATGAATCCATATTCATCAGGAATACCTACACCTCTCTCTACATGCTCTCTACAGGATATGTGCCCATAGAATGTTGCACAGCAATGTTCTACACACTCCACAGGTGTGGGGCCACAAAAAGCCCTTGGCATTCATGCTCTATGAGCCTGATGAGTGTGTTCTGCAAGGCAATGGAGACAATCATAATGGAAGTAAACAATACAGAGATTGGTAACCTTCACACGGTTGAGCACACCCAGTTTGGCTTCGTGAAATGCAGACCACGCCTCCTGAACTGGGAGGATGTGTTTGACAGTTACCCAGGCTACAGATGATTGAACCGAGCTCCACACAGCCTACCTATACCTCGATAAGGCCTTTGACACCATTCCCCAGTCAGGTATCATAGATGAACCCACCAACCTGGCCATGAATCTATACATCACAAAATGGATTGTAAACTGGCTCCCAGATAGATCCCACACATTACGAGTTGCTGGCTACATGCCAGACTCTACACCGGTAATGACTGGTGTCCCCCAGGGTTCAGTCCTGGGGTCCCTCCTGTTTGGTATAGACTTCTCAAATGTACATGCCAACACAGGAGAGTTGTGGTTGACTAAGTTTGCTGGGAACTGTAAAGTGTTTGCCATAATAGATTCCCCAGAACACAGACATATTCTCCAGAAGGGACTCTATGAGACAGATGTGTGGTGTCAGGATCATGGCCTCAAGCTCACTGTGGAGGAATGCATAGTGATCCTCTTTGTTGGAAACAAAATACCCACAAACCACCACATGGGTGTTACCCCCTTGAAAATGACAAGGTGATAAGGGATCTGAGGACACATGTACATAGTCATCTTTCCTTTGACAACCATGTTTCCAAAGTGATTGGGAGATACTATGTGGCCCACCTAATCAACAAAGGGTTTGCATCAGGATCCAAAGAGGTAGTGTTGGCACTCTACTCTTACATCATCAGACCCATCATTGAGTACAGTGCACCATTATGGATGTACTCAACTTAGCATATCCAGCAGCTGTAGTGACCACATATGTACCTCACCAAGAGGATTACTGGCCTCGAACAGTTGTGTCATGCAACACAACTGGTAAAGCTAAATCTGTTCTTTGTTGCGTACCACCTACTCAGAGGCATACTCTGCATAACATACAGAGCCATGTCCAACACATAACTGTTGAACATGCTCCATCTACACATAACAACATTGAGTCGCCCTACACATTACAGGGATATGAACCTCATCAGAACGATGAATACAACATGCTGGTGGGATAGAGTACCATCCCAGACACTTGCCTTACTGTGGAACAGAGTCCCGATGTACATCAGACAGAATCCCTTGCTGACACTCTTCAATTGGAACATTGATGAGTGGATGGGAAACAGACAATTCATGCCAGGCATCACATTAGCAGCCCCACTAGAAAGGGGCCTAGGGTACTAACTATTAGAACTAGGCCTTGGGAGATAACCCAATGGTGTGGTGAAAGCTGCACAACTTGTGTAGGCTTATATATGCCTTCGTGGAGATAGTCTACTACATACCTATGAACCTATGTGACGGGTACATGTCTACAGATAGTAGATGTGTATTTCATTGTACAGTCATGTTGTACAGCAGGCACATGGACCACATACACTGTAATGCTTACAGATACTGGTGGCTGTTATGTACAGTGGGAGAGATGTGCACCTCATGTCTTTCGTGCCATTGGGATGTGTGCTGGGTGGGACAGTCCTGGATGGCTCCCTGTCATGGTCACCCTCTTACACACATCTCTGCCCATCCATCTTTGGCTTATTATACTGTGTTCCCCCTACATATATATAGAGGTACATAGGTAGGTAATAGGCTATCTGCCTGAAGGCATATATTAGTATGGCCAGAGTGTGTAGCTATCACTACCCATGGAGTTAGTTCCCTAGGCCTCTGTGTAGTAGAGCTGATGAAGTGATCCATGGTGTGACAGTTCAGTTTCACATACACACATCAAGTATCCTCTGGAACTGTGTCAGTGAGGGTCTCAGCTTAATGTCGGTTGGGAGCCTGTTCCAAAGCAAGAGAAGTCTGTGAGTTAGTAATGTATCCATCCAACATGTTCTATTTAATGTTGTGATGAAGATATCCATAGAGCATGTGGTACAGTGAGCTTGGGTTTACTTCAGATAGCGCATGTACATCAGTTCTGCATTGGACATGGACCTGTCTGCTGGGCAGAGATCTCCGGAGTAGACAGTATGCAACAGAGTACAGATTGAGTTAAATTCAGTCTTTTTGCATGGGGCACCTGTTTGAGGCCAGTAATCCTCTTGTTGAGGTACTTCACTGGTCTTTCCAGCTGCTGAGGGTGCATAGTCAGATTCATTGCAAGTGTGTTGCGGTACTCTCTGATGGGTCTGATGACTGATGTGTGGAGGGAACCTCCTTTGACCTACATTCAAACACTTTGGCAGTTTGTGGGAACACATAGCATGATTTTCTAACCACTTTGTGAATATGTTTCTGGAAGTGGAGATGACTATCCACATGTGTCCATAGATCCCTTATTATCACCGACATATTTAGCGTGTTGGCACCTATGTGGTAATTGTATGACTGTAGCTCGAGGCCATGAATTTTACACCACATATGTCTGACTGAGACCCTTTTGAAGGATGTCTCTGTTGTCCCAAACATTGATTATGACAACTTTTTTGCAGTCATCCACAAACTTTGCTAAACATAGCCCTTGTGTGTTTGACTGTATTTCTGAAAAGTATACATCGGACAGGAGGTGTCCTGGGACTGAGCCATGGGGGACAGCAGTTGTTACCAGCTTGAACAGGAGACCACAATTGTTACCTTGTGGGATCTATCTGTGCCCCAGTTGGCAATCCATCAGATGACATACATATTTATGCACTGGTTGTTGATTTTGTGGATACAACATGTGTCTGTGATGATGGAAAAGGGCTTTTCAAGGTCCATGTGGGACATGTGTAGCTCATTTCATTGATGTATGTTCTGGGTGACTGCCTTGAAAACAGTCTATCAGGTTTGGGAACCATGATCTGCCCCTGACCAAACCGAAATTGGTAGGGTTGGGTGTTTGTATGCTCACAATAGCTCTGTTTATGAGTTCCATCATGATGGACTCCATGGCCTTGCAGATCAGGCTTAATAGGCTTATAATACAATAGTTCCTATGGGCTGTTGTACAACAACACTTGTGGAGTGTGCCAAATTTTGCTGTAACGCATTCAACAGTTTCATATCCTGTACAGAGGGTGAGTCTCAACAGACTGTTCAGGTGCAGGATCTGTTTGTTTTGGAGTTCACATATGACACAGCTAGGGAAACCATGTCATCCCATAGACGCCATGTTTTTAGGTTTGGAAAGTGCTGTTTAACCATTATATATGTGATTTCTGGGTTTTCTCAATCTCCAGGTATGCTAATGGGCCCTTTTGTCAGTGAGAGGGGGTATATATGTATGAACCTGTCTGACAAGATGGTGACAGTGTCAGTCATGTACATGTATTCCTTTATAGTTTGCACTGACTCAGAACATATATGTGTTTACATTGATATATATGACATTGCGAAAGAAAGCTTCATGGTTCTCTATGGACTCTTTGACAATATTTTTTCCAGAACATGGATTGGATAATGCTAGGAGTGCTCGTTGTTTATTGATGATACTGATCAGAGATTTATTGATCTTCTTTGAATTTCCACTTTCTTTGAACAACTTAAATGCTTGTAGTACATAGTCTGATTATGGCAGGAGTCCAATATATTATGTGGGTCTGTTTTCATATAACTGTGTGCGCAAGGCAGGATTGGTGAATAGTGGCAAGTTTCTGGGGTATGAACTGCAACTGCCAGATATGTCTGGCCCACTGCTGTACTCAGACATGGCCTAAGTGTGTGAGCATGCCCAGTATGACCTTTCAGTATGTTGTTGACTGACATTTGCTTCATTTATTTGTGTGTGAGCATGCCCAGTATGACCTTTCAATACATTGTTGACTGACATTTGCTTCATTTATTTAAGTGTGTGAGCATGCCCAGTATGGACATATATACTATATGTGTGTGAAAAATCAAGTTGGTTTTTACTTCAGGTCTCACCTTTGTGTTGTACATCTACAGGAAGCACGCTGTGCCTGCAGGGCTTCCATGAGTCACTTTGCATAGACCTATCAACATTTCTACATACAGGGGGGGTGGACAGCTATTATTTGTACATTTCTACCCAGGGGGCACACCTGATTGTTACTGTGGGTGTACATAGGATGAGGGGTTCACCTGAAACTTATACACATTTGCTAGGCCTGCACTGCTATGTCAGGTACTCCATTTCAGTCTGTACTGTTGCCTATCGTACTGGTCTGAGGCATACTACTGTACTACAGAACTTAGCTTCCCATTTCATGTATCTTAGTTTGTGACTTCATAGCCTACCCAACCCACATCACACTGCATGGCCTGCTGTTATCTGTCTGCATAGTCCTGGGGGGAAGTTCAGAGGGCATGTTACAGCATTTGTTTGTGTTTGTGTTGGTCTACAATTGCCCTGCTGTGTCTGTGCCAGTGAACTGCTGTCATGGCTTAGTGGTTCAGTACTGTAACTGTAGTGCACAGTGTCCTGGGTTCGAGCCCTGTCACTGCTTTTTATTTTCCTGCTGGACAGACCTGACTGGTTAAGGGACAGTAAAGCAGGTTTGAGCGTGTTTACCCAGCTTTGCTCGACTTTGCCCATCATTGCCCAATGTTGCCCAACATTGCCCAACATTGCCCAACATTGCCCAATGTTGCGCTAGTTAGCCCGGTGCGCAGCTCCGTGCAATTATGCTTAAATATGCTAAATAGTGGAAAATGTGCTTAACACTGCTTTATATATTGGTGATGCTGCAGGGCTGCCTATGTCGGATGCACATAATACACTCCCTATACATGTTTGAAACAGGTAGTGCCAATTTAGGCATCCCTTTTATTGTATGTGCAAGTCAGAGAGAGGGATCATTTCCAGGGTTCCTACTGAGTCAGTGTATGTGCTATGTGTTGCCTCTTTGCCAAGGCCAGGGCATACTGGGCACGCCTCCTTCTGCCTACTGAGGCAGGCTCAGGTTGTTCCACCTCTGAGTCATACTGTGCCTGTGCAGGCCTTGGCAATGGTGGGGGGCTGTATGGCCCTGCCCCATGCTGTTCCTCCTGCAGCTGTTTTTGCAGTATCATATTGTGTAGCATGGCACATACCATGACAATTTGGGTACATGTAGTTGGTGAGTACTGCAAGGCTCTACCAGATGTGTCCAGGCACCGGAACCATGACTTGAGCATCCCAAACACATGCTCAATAATGTTTCTTGTTTGCCCGTGTGCGTCATTATGGAGTTCTTGTTCGTGTGTGTGTGTGTGCATTTCTGATGGGTGTCATCAGCCACGGCTCCAGTGTGTATCCAGCATCCCCCACTAGATGACCATCAGGGATGTCCCCATTGGCAAATGTCTGGTACAGCTGCGTCAGATGCCAGATATGGGAGTCGTGGTAGCTTCCAGGGCAGCCAGCACACACATTCAGTATTATGCCCTGGGCATCGTACACAACCTGGCAGCTGATGGAGTGGAAGCCCTTGCAGTTGATGTAGGCCCTACCCTGCTCACCGGCTGGTGCTTTGATGTGTATGTGCGTGCAGTCAATTGCACCCACTACCTCAGAGTATTCCGCTATTTGCTGGAAGAGATGCATATTGCTGGCCAATACCTCACGGGAATTGGGGAAATATACATGATCACCGACATGTGCTGCCATGGCATTCAGGAACTGGTGCAATACCCTGGATGCTGATGCCTGTGAAATCCCCATCATATCACCAGTTGGTCTCTGGAAGGTACCTGTTGCTAGTATTCTTAGGCCAACACATACCTTGGTATCTACTGGGATGGGTTCCCCTCTGTTGGTTCTGTGTGTGAGGCGTGGCCTGCACAGCTCAACAATTTGCTGCAGGAGCTCTCTGTCCACTCTATAGCGCTCCACTATCTCCAGCTCATGTAGCCCCTGGTAGGTCACCCTGGGTCTGTACACTCTTCTCCATCTCCTCACTGTGGGTTGCTCAGCAACATTCACAATGGCACCACCCTCAGCATCTTGCACATGTTGCCTTATAATAGCAATGGCAGCCCCTAACATTTTTTTGTCTCAGTTAAGCTTTTTAAGTTTTCACTTCTCCTTGTATACTGCAGTGTTGCAGTGTTTCTGAGTAAAACATGGGGGAATGTTGTTTGCAGAGTTTTAAGTGTTGGGCTGGGCTAGTGTACTGCCTGTGTAATTGGCTGATTCTGACTGATTTCACCTGGCAGCTCTGCTAGTTTTCCTTGGTTTACTTCCTACTACTGCTTTTCCTTCCTTTTCCCTTTCTGTTTCCACAGGGGGCAGCGCCGTGCAAACAAGCGCAAACATGCGCACACACAAGCACACACGCGCACACACAGGCTTACACAGGCTTAGGTGGATGCACATCCATGCACACAGGTTTACACAGCCTTACACTGGCTTACATGGGTGCACACAGGCTTACGCGGGTTTACAGGCGCGCACACGTGTGCACACATTGTAAGCATCTTTGCAAGAAACTCTGGTTGTAGCCACAGCGTATGCCTTCAGTTTCTGGGTTTCAGATCTGACAGGTGTAGACACGCCTCTTCCAGTCCTGCGTAACTCACAGCAAACACATGCCACTCTGCTCTAATAAGCTTACAGTCTTTGATACATACCCCCCCTCATGGTGTCACCTATCTTCTACTCTGTTACTCCCCTAATCCTACTCTTACACTCACATGGCAGGGAAAATTGGGATTCACTATCCTTATACTCATTTGCATAGGATTGCCTACTAATGCTTGGTTACATCTCGCACACTGAGCTTCCCCCCTTAGCAACCACTACTCAGTAGCCATGTTGTCTTCAGCCTGCCATTCACTTGCATGGCAGATGGATATTTTTAATAAAATGCCTATTTTTGGCTTTTACTTTTTTTTTTGGTTTTTAAAGCACGGCACATTTGCACGGCATTGCACTATGCTTAAACATCAAAGATCGGGGGTGAAAAATAAAATCGTTTTTTATTATTTTGCAGCATGTATAAATGCCAGTGGCCTTATATTTGGCCATTGGCATGCTTCCTCAACTGGATGCATGCTTTATTTGGAGCTGTCATTGATCTGTTTTGCTATTTGCAGAACGGTACTCTGTTACCAATGGAGTACATTTCTGCAGATAACACTACTCTTACACGGACAGGTTAGTGGTTCCTGGATCGCACATTTCCCTCATTTGCATAGCTTTCTGCAGCAAATGAGGTAATTTGCATACCATAACACTGTCCGTGCAAGAGTAGCTTTAGAAGCTCTCATGCACGCCCCTACTGGCTATTGCTGAATCGCTCTGCAGACATATTGCCTGTCTGCAGTCTTACACTGTTCTTACACTCTGTGCAAGCCTTGGTAAATTTGGCCCTGTGTCTTTTACTCGCTATAGTACAAGCTTTATTTATCCCAAATGTTTAGCATTAGAATTATTTGACATATGTTGTGCATGGATGTAGTAGGAAATCCTTAGTCAGCTTCTGTTTTTCAACTTCAGTTTATTTGGTGCATATTTCAATGTAAGTAATTATGAGTTAGAACGTGAACATTATAATGCAACATTATTACAAAAATCAACATATTATATCAAGCAACAGAACAAGTAAACATAAAAATACGGGAAAAAAAACATATATATATATATATATATATATATATATATATATATATTAATTAATGAAATGCTAAATAATAAAGATTTTAATACTAAAACCATACTAATAATTATACCAAAAGATTTATATAATATGGAAGTCCAAAAAAAAGTACTAACAGCAAAAAATAAGCTTTCACAAAATGCTGATTAGAAACATTAATTAACACTGCAAAATGATTAAAAATAGCAGCTAAAAACTCACAAAGCAGCTATCTTGAAAAAGGTCTGAACACAGGCAAATATAAGCACAAATCAGGCTAAGAATTTTGTCATAATAAGTCTCCAAGACAAAACAATAGCAGGGCTGGCAGTAATGTACAGCATGTTCTGCCAATCTGCTATGCTGCCAAATTAGTACCATAACTCTAGTAGCATCTAAGCATGCAGCCAGTTAAAACAGAGACTTATAGATAATAATGAAGCACTTTATTTGAAAAGGCTTAGTTCAGTCTTGTTTCTATGTCACGATTAGCTTAATGTCACCATTTAGAGTAAATAGAGCATAAAACTGGCATCTAGTTCATTCTACGTGAGTTCTCATATGTGCATGCATTATAAATACTACTTTGTGGGTGTGGGTGTGTGTGCATGTCTCTGTGTGTGATTTTGTATGTGTGTGTGTGTGTGTGCGTGTGTGCGTGTGCATGCGTGTGTGTGTGTGTGTGTGTGTGTGTGTGTGTGTGTGTGTGTGTGTGTGTGTGTGTGCGTGTGTGCGTGTGTGCGTGTGTGCGTGTGTGTGTGTGTGTGTGTGTGTGTGTGTGTGTGTGTGTGTGTGGCAGGGGCATGTTTAATTTAATATCATTTCATAGACAATTCTTTTATTTGTTACATTTCTTTATTGTCTGTCCCAAGGTAATCAACCATATCTTGCTCTTGAAGTGCCTGGTGCTATGCCTCACCCTGGCTCTCCTCAGCTTTAAGTTGAGGAGCAAAAAAACAATGTTCCTCTCACAGCCCTGATGACAACTGCCGTATCTGTATTCATTTCTGAACATAAAAACTGCTATGAAGCTTTACCTGCAAATGCTGATTATGCCCCTTACTCCTTAGGCCTGATGAATCTTCCCCCTCCCCACTGCCCTAGCTGTGCTGCTGTATATTATGATGCATGGCTTTGTTCCCAGTGGCATTGTACACAGAGTAGTACTCAGTAGCAGGTCTTCAGCAAAATGCACTACACATATCATCTCTCCAACTGCAGTTGTAATTCAGTGCAACTGATGTGCACCATTACTAGCTGCTGCTGTTCCTGTTGCTGTTAGTATGGGCACTGTCTTTTGTGTTTACATCTAACTGATGTTGTCAGTCCAAAAGATATTGCTGCCAACTATGCTAATTTTATGTCAAGTCATGCCATTATATAACTTGCCAGAAAACTCACTCGACAGTAGTTTGGCTTATTATTTAAAAATATCTGTAGTGTTTTTTTCTTTCCTTGTGTAATACTGATCCACTTTTCAAAATATCGGCAATCTGCCTGGAGAGATGACTTTCATATATTTGTTTTGCAAGTATAACAAAAGTGTTAAATAGCAAATTGCTTAATGTGATTCAACTAAGGAACATATCTTGCTATTGGACTTTAATGCAGTGATTCAACAGTATAATTTCAACGTTAGAATTTTTAGTATGGCTTCCATAATAAGGACTAAACAAGCAATGTCATGTTCTCCTGAATAGTATAGAAAAGTTTTTCCACTCTCTCAATTTCTTTTAATCTCTTGCTCAGCTTAAGTCACATTTTTATCATAATAACATCTACTGCAATTTAATAAAGGATTGAATGTTAAGCACAGCAACAAATAAACAGTATGGTCTTCTGTAATTGAAAAAGAAGCAGCTAACATTCAAGTACGTTGAGCTGCAAGAGAAAAAGAGACATTTTGCCTATAGGAAAACATCTCTTGTACCTACTTTCCTCACTTGTCTAAAGGAAAATAGTTGTTTATTCAGGGATGTCCAAGGGTCAGCTCCCGATGTTTTCTCCTGTCTACCTGATGAATCTGGGGCATCTTGGGGCAATATAGCAATTGCCTCATGTACAAAGGCAACCCTGTCCTCCTACCACCCAACACTACAACCTGTGAGAGATGCATTTATCTAGCCTAACTGGAGAAAAAGCTCTCTTCAACCAGGACCGAATTCAGTCAAGAGGAGAAGGTTAACACTTGCACCACACCACACTCATCACAGTCTCACTAAACCTACACCACCAAAACCCACACTTAGAAACACAAAAACATTCACGGAGGCTCTCAATAATAATTTGCCCAAGCAAGAGAGACCTCCAAAGCAGAAACGCAGACAACCTCCACCCCTCAACAGAACCCAAAAGACATATAACTCACAGACTCAGTGTGCCACTCAACCACAGCCCATAAGTGAAAACAACGTACCAAATACATTAGTCATAGGTGAGTCTATAGTCACGCACACTGATGTTCCACTCACCAGACTAGACAAGGAGAAGGTTACTGTCAGCTGCCTGTCGGGTGCCAGGATACGCCACATAAACCACACACTCAGGTCACTCCACAACAGGTACAAATATGACTTTGTCATTGTCCATGTTTGTGTGTACAACCTGAGATGTACCTCCCTGGACTACATGAAAAGAGACATGGAAGAGCTCTCCGATCATGTAATCAAGGCAGATATGACCCTAGACCGAAGTAGCATCCTACCTTTGCCCAGAATGATACTGCAGTACAAGGACAAAATGATTGACTTCAACAATTGGCCAAGCTTCTGATGTCATTCTAAGGGGATCTAGTATCTGTATGCCCTGGATGACATGGTCGACAAGCCAATGCCCTGGATCAACTTATCCAAACCCCAACCAGGGGCAACAATACCCTAGACCTACTCATTACCAACATGAGTGATCAGTGTTCCACACCTGAAGTCAACCCCTTGTTGGTCAGATCCGACCATAAGCTAATCACCATAGATATCCACATCCCGCCCCCAACCCCCATCAAGGAAACCAGTGTAAAAAATTTCTCCAAAGCCAACTTCATTGTTCTTAAGACAGAAGTGGCAAACTTCAGGACACCCATGCAGATGGACAGTTCAGTTATGACTATTGAATCCTACACAAATGCACTCTGTAAGCACTTACACGAGTGCATGGATCATGCTATCCTGAACAGAACCAAGACACTATCCTCAAAAAAAAAAGCCAGTATGGTGGTCCCCTACTATAAACAAACTCTACAACAGAAGGAAGAAACTGTTGCAAAAGAGAGTAAAATCCCATGAGTGGAGGAGTTCCCTAGTCAGCCTCAGTAAGAAGCTAAGATCCCTCAAAACATCCTCCAAAGCTAGCTAAGAAAACAAGATTGCCACTGATTCCAAGGGCAATCACAAAGCATCCTATAGCTGTGTCAAGAATCTCAATGGCAACACCCAGATCTGCTGTGAGTTACAGCATAATGGCACGAAAATCACAGAATCAATTGATATCGCCAAAATCCTGGCTGATTGGTTCAGTGCTAACTTTAACCCCTCTCATCCCCTAAAGAGCCCATAGCTATACTGGAAGAATGCAGAGCCCCTGCAATCACAACAACGCAGGTAAAAGTCTGCACTCTCCAAAGCCAAAAACACAGCATCCATGGGACCGGACAGCATCCCTGGCTGCATTCTACACGAACTTCAAAATGAACTGGCTCCCCACCTAAGCACCATGTTCAATCATAGCCTCACTTCAGGCTTTGTACCACTGAATGGCACACAGCAATAGTTATACCCCTCAACAAAGGAGGACCACCTTGGAACCCGGGAACTATCGCTCTATTAGCCTGATGAGCCCAGTCTGCAAGGCCATGGAACATATCATCCTGGAACTCATAAACAAAGACATTGGTAACCTCTAAAATATACACCCAGTTTGGGTTTGTGAAAGGCAGATCATGCCTTCTGAACATGATCGACTTCTTTGAAACAGTCACCAAAGCTGTAGACAAGGGTAAGGCAGTTCACACAGCCTATCTTGACCTTGCCAAGGCTTTCAAAACTATCCCCCATTCTGGAATTATAGATAAACTCACTAAACTGGGTATAAATCCTTACGTCACAAGATGGGTTGCCAACCGGCTCACTGACAGAACCCACACTGTAAAAGTTGCAGACTCCAAATCTGACTTCAAACCAGTGACAAGTGGAGTGCCAGAGGGTTCAGTCCTGGGTCCTCTCCTGTTTGGTATCTACATCTCTGAAGTACAGGCCAACACAGAGGGCCTCTGGCTGATGAAGTTTGCAGATGACTGCAAATTAGGTGCCATAGTCAAGTCCCCAAATGACGTGGACATCCTACAGAAGGGCCTCACTGAGACAGATGCCTGGTATCAAAGTCATGGCTTTAAGCTCAGTGCCAAAAAAGTGCATTGTCATCCCCTTTGGAAAAAACTCTGTACCCATAATCTACCACATAGGTGGCAGTCCACTTAATGCTGAAGGTGTGATAAGAGACCTTGGGACTCAGGTGGACAGTAGTCTCACCTTTGATAATCACATTGCCACAGTAGTCAGGAAATCCTTCTAAGTAGTGCACCTCATCATGAAAGGGTTCTCATCCAGAAAAAAAAGAGGTAGTTGTTCCCCTCTACTCGGCTCTCATTAGACCCATTATTGAGTACAATGCCCCTTTTGGAATGTACCTCACAAAACATCTGCAACAGCTGGAAAGGCCTCAGAAGTACCTCACAAAGAGGATTACAGGATTCAAACAGATGCCCTATGCTGACCGTCTCAAAAAACTCCAGCTTTACTCAGTAGCATATCTCCTACTCCAAGGTGATCTCTGCCTAACATACAAAGCTATGTCAAACCCAGAGCTGTTGGACATGCTACACCTTAAGCAATCCCAATCCCTCAGAGATACATGCTCTAGGGACCTAAGCCTTGTCACCACAATAAACAGAATATGCTGGAGGGATAGATTCCTGTCATTAGCACTCTTCATGAAAAACCTTGAAGAGTGGATGGGATATAGGAAATTAGGAAATTTACCCTGGGTATCACTTCTGTGGCTCTGCTTGACAGGGGGACAGTAAAATAACCTTCTTGGGTGGTGAAAGCCAGGGAACCATGCTGGCTAGGCTTACATAGGCCCTTGGGCTGATAGCCTAGTACCTATCTATGAACCTATAAACCTATTTTACATGAATGTTGAAAAGAATGTTGAAAAGAATCATTTTTATATATTTGGGCTTATCCATCAGCAATGTTACATAGACTCAAAGTATTTGCTCCTAATTATGTTTTGTTTGAAATCTTTGCATGTCTTGCTAATTTCAAAGATCTCTTGACGTTGAAAAATCAAAGGTTGCTTTCCTCTTTTTTTCTTGTTTGATCTTTTTCCAGCATTTGGTAAGCCTGACCTTGAAATCCTCTTAGTGTGCTCTAACTACTACTGTCATTAAGCCTAATAAAGATTTGAGGAATACGTTGGTAAGATCCAGATCAAGCATATTATATTCTCTAGTAGGTAGTTTTACAATCTACCCCAGTGCATTGGTATTAACAAAGTCTAGGACATCCTGAGCATAACAAGGAAAACAGGTAGAGTCTTACAAACAATGAAAAATAAAAGGCAGCTGTTGCAAGACAAAAGCAACACTTGGTAGGTGGTAAATCCTTTATAAGCAGAAAACTCCAAATCCAGAAAAATACAGACAATATTCATCCAAGATAAAACAGTGCAAGCAAACACAGCAGTATTAAGCGCTTTCGTCTGGTAGATGACTTCCTCAGAATACAAAATACTGCAATTAGCACCTGTTTAAATACATTGCTTACCCAATCACAAATAACTGACATCATTTCCCCCCATTAACAAGGCTGCAAATACTTAATACAAGCCAAATATAAAACATTAATACATATAAAAAGTTTAAAACATCCCTAAACAATATATATAACTAAATAAAAAACATAGATTTTAATTTCAACAGAGAAGATAAAGAAATTCTATCATTTAACCCAGGAGCATGATAAGCATCAAGCCTAATTTGCCATTTGAGTTCTACAAATTCCAAATACTCATTCAAGGGTCCTCCACGAGGTCCCAGATCTACCTGTTCCAATATAAAGAACAGGAAGGAATGGGTAGGTTCACTAACCAAATGTTTATATAGTGCATTCTTTTCATTTTTATTCCTGATATCATATAAATGTTGATAAATCCTTAACTTTAGGGCATTCTTAGTTTTACCTACATAGAAACTTGCACAGAATCTACACAAGGCCAAATACACAACCCCTTTAGTGTAACAGTACATCCTTTTTGAACTGGAAATATATCCAATGTTTTTGAGCTTGATTTTTTCTCTGTCCATAACATAAGGGCATTGGGCACACCTCCCACACTTAAAGGGTGTCAAATTGTGGGTGTCAAATTTTTGCTTTTCAAACAGTCCTTTAAGGGAAGTGTCTCTTTTGTAAACCACTTGCGGTTCAGTACCAAATTTCCCTGATAATTCAGTGTTAACATCAAATATTTTCCAATATTTGGAAATAATGTTTTTAATGTCATAAAAATTGGATGTGTAAGTAAGAGTAAGCACCCATCCAAAATGTAAAGGTTTACAGTCATTATCACTTTTGGTGGACACCTGCCCTAGTAGTGCAAGAAAATGACCATTCATTCTTTTAGTCTTAACTTCATTAAAAATATCTATGACAAAGGTTTCAGGGTACCCCCTCTTACAAAACATGTTTTTTAATGTTTCACATTCACTAAGAAAATCTGCAAAGTCAGACACCATTCTGGCCAGTCTTACATATTGGCCCTTAACTAGGGCTTTTTTCTGGTGCAATGGGTGTGCGCTTGTATAATGCAATAGTGAATTTGAATAGGTAGGTTTCCTATATAGTTGTGAAACAAAACAATTGTGTTCAAAGTCTTTCTTGATGGTAACATCTAAGTAATTAATCAGTTCTACATTGCTATTCATAGTAAACTTAAGAAAACTTGTAGTTCCATTAATATAGGTGAAGAACCTCTTCAGGTCATCCTCGCTATCTTTCCAGAACAGGACTATATCATCTAGGTATCGACCATACAATACCCATGAAGTCCTAAATTCCGAGTTGGTAACAAACAGGTCCTCCCATTGTGCCAAGACAATGTTGGCAAACACTGGAGCACAGCACGCACCCATTGCAACACCCTGTTTTTGCTTAAAAAGATGCCCTTCAAAGGTCACAAAATTATTCTCTAATATTATTTCCATACATGTTCGTAAAGTCAGAATGGTGTTATGATTAAGTGTTGAATTGGCACATAAATAATCATAAAACCATTCAAGGCCAATTTGAAATGGAATAACTAAAAAGAGATCACAAACATCAATAGTGACTAATATGTTACTATCAAAAAACATGTCCTGTTTAACTTTAGTAAGAAAGTCCCATGAGTCCCTAATCACAAGACTACGTGAATCTAGAATGTTTTTGGTCATACTGTAAATGAACTTAGCAATACTATAAGTTTTTGAGGCTTTTGCATCCACAATTGATCTTAATGGTGGGTTTTCTAAGGATTTATGAATTTTTGGTATGCCAAAAATTGTGGGTATTTTAGGATGGCTTATAAACATATAATTATGAGTTTCTAAGGTAATTTGCCCATTTAATAACAGCTGTTCCAATTCCAGGTCAATATTACGATATGCTATATTAATCTCATTTCGTGAGACCTCAAGATAGACATCACTATACAGAAGTTCCATCATCCTGCTGTTATAATCAACCACATTCATAATTACCATGCCCCCACCTTTATCAGGTTTCATTATTCTTATGTCACGATACTCTAAAATTTCACTTAATAGTTTTTTCTCATCACAGTCCAAGTTAGCTTGACCAGGTTTTTTTATACTTGTTCACTAATAAGTTCCTGATATCAGCTTCACATAGATTCTCAAACAGTTGTACTAGGGGGTGTGATGGGGGTAAAAAAATACTAGACCTACGTGTATCCAAATGGCCAGTAATAGTATTGTTATCATGAAAATGTAAGGCCAAATTAAGTTTTCTTGTTAATAATTTAAGTTGTATAATAGAGTCAGTAAGCGTCCTTTCCTTAATAGGAACAAAATTAAAGCCCTTAGATAATAACTCGGTCCACCTGGTGTCAACTCGGACCTGACTGTAGTTATAAATGTTAAAATTACAGTTATTATTGCTAATAACATTAAGTACCAGACCACTATTGTTATCATTGTCAAAATTGTTGTCAGGGTTTATCTCCTGTATGAACCCCATCTCCCCCTCCAGGAACCCATCCCAGGGTTGTTGCCATTCCTGTAGTAATCCTGCCTCCCCTGTCTCTGGTTCTGTAACCTCTGTGACCTCCGTAAAGGAGGTTGCTCTAAAGGGGAAACATTTCCACTATTGCCTTGTGCATGCTCTTCAATTTCATTGTCCTCAGTAAAAGAAATGTTATTAACAGAAAAACTTTGTTGTCCCCTCGGTGGATCTGGATATGCTCTACCATTCTCATAGTCCACCTTATCCCTTAATAATCCTGAGCATAACCATTTTTAGAGGTGCAGCTGCAGTGGTTATTGGTTGGGTAGAGGAAGTCTCCTAGTAAAAAAGCATTTGGCTTAATATTTAACCTTTTAGCAATATTAAGATAAATTGTATGACATTTGGTGGACATTAATGAAATTTGCAACTTGCAATGAAGACTTGGCTGGTTTAAGGGACCTTATAGCCCTTTTGACATCACAGATCCTAGCCCTAGAAGAGTAGTTTACAGTCACCCTGTTCTTGTCCAGTCTGGTGAGTGTGGAGTCTGTGTGTTTAACTCTAGAGTCACTAACTACAACATTTCCCTGTGTGGCTGCAGACTCATTGAGCCTTAGGGCTTAGGCCTGCTTTCCTTAGTGAGTCTTGGGTGACCCGTATGGAGGTGCAGTATGCTGCAGTGGAGAAGGAGTAGGGTTTCCATGGGGTACTGAAGGCTGAGTTAATTTACAATGGATTTTAGGAGACTTTGTCAATTTTTTCTTACAGCCTCACCATTAGTTACAGGCTTTGTGTAGTGTGGTGTTGTGACTAATGGGTTGTTGTGGATTTATGATGCTTACCAACAGTGGACTGATGCAAGAGCTATGCCTCGATATTTCTTACATATTTACATTTGGTAGAAGCAGTGAACAGTCAGTAAGAATAATGCAGTTACTACACTGCTTTAATATACCTAATGCAATCAGACTGACCACATATTGGGTGAAACCAGACTGTTGAGTCATGTTGCCAGAAAGTGGCAGACAAGGCATTGTCATAAAACTAAGGGAGTAGAGGCAGACCACTACAAAAAGCATTAAAAATTGACTCTACAGTTAGTTTAGGTGGTGCTTAATCTTGCAGTACTTAATGAAAAACAGAAATAGGTTCACTAAGAATGATAAATATTGGTGATTCATTACTACCTGGCTACTACTAGTGGTGGTCTCACCTCAGCTACAATCAGCTTGAAATCAATTCTCCTTTCTTCTTTCTCTCACCAGAAAGTAAAGAATTGTACTTATCCCAAGCTGATTCTTAGAAAGCATGTCTCTTTGGTGATTATCTTCTCAAATGTTGTATGAGTCTATAGGCTTGATGCAGCCTTCTCCTGGTAAATGCCCTGGAAAGCCCATACAGCAACTCAGTTGTACATTGTCTCTTACATTATATCTCTTTGAAAATGGTTATGGTATCATAATGTTTAAGAGGTACACTTACATAGTGTGTGTGTGTGTGTGTGTGTGTGTGTGTGTGTGTGTGTGTGTGTGTGTGTGTGTGTGTGTGTGTGTGTGTGTGTGTGTGTGTGTGTGTGTGTGTGTGTGTGTGTGTGTGTGTGTGTGTGTATGCATGCATGTGTGTGTGTCCGTGAACTATGATCTCATTGACTATAAGTCATTTTATATAGCTAATTAGCTAGATAGCTGACTGCAGAACTCTAATTGCATTATCTGGTGCCCTTTACAATTCTTGGCAACTCCCTCAACTCTAAGTACTGAGACTGTAGGAATGTACTTGTTACAGATCTAACAAGTGGCTTACTGCAGTCATGGTAACATGCACAAAGCATTTCAGCAATTCAGTCATGGCAGCAAATACAGTTTCAGTGGCTAATGAATCACTTCTCCATTGACATCTGTTAGTCATGTCTTCTGATACCTTGTGCCTGGGGCAGATTTCCCCTTTGGCCTGCCCTGAATACATCTCTGCCTGATTGTTTTGTGGAATGAAAAATAAATGCATAATGTACAACACTGAAACCCAAGAGCCTGCTCCACAGTTCTTAAATGAACCAAAAAAAATCCTCTAGGATATTGACCATCTCATTATAAAGTAAACTACCAATGACCGCTTAGTAAAAAATTAAACGATTTAATGGAAATATAAAAACTTGACACTTTCATCCCAACATGTAAGGGACTTCATCAGAGTTAAGAACATTTCACAGGAGCAGAATTTATATAACCTCAAATGAACTCTGCCCCTTCCTACAAAATAAATCAATTAATTGTTAATGACTAGCCATAAATATTTTAACTAAGATGCTAAAACAGTAAACCTCTTAATAAATGTAGCATGTAAAGTGAAGTCCTACTACACAGAAGTATTTCATCAAATGTCACACTACAAAAACTCTTTAAATGAATAATAATAATAATAATAATATATAAAAAATAATGATTAAGAAGAAATGTATGAAAAAATGTATTTAAATATAGTGTTAAAAACTGAGTTGTTTCATATATCCAATAACTACAACAAAATTAATCCTAACAACCAAGTGCTTTCATTTTCAGGAAGCTGCTCATAGATATGTGATCATTTAACCTTTGGTCGATGGCATTAGATCTCAATTGCCATTCTGATTCTTTAATATCTAATCTTTAAAGGACCCCCTCTCTGGTCATAGCCAATGGTGTCAATAATAAAAAAATAAATGTGTCTTTTTCTTTAAACAATGGTGGTCTCGTGTTGGATTATAATGTGAAGCAGGGGGCAGGGTGTAGGTGTACAGAAGGCTTGTCCCCTACTGTTTGCCACAGATAGTGGTCAACACTCAGAATGTTAAACATAACTGGCGACTAGAATGTTATTGTTGTTGTTTCTTCACTATAGGTTCATAGGTTCATAGGTTGGTACTAGGCTATCAGCCCTAGGGCCTATACAAGCCTAGCCTTAACAATTCCCTGGCTATTTATTCCCACACTATTTACTTCCCTGGACCCCTGTCTAGCAGGGCAACTGGCATGATCCCCAGGGTGAATTTCCTTTCTCCCATCCAATCATCAAGGTTCCTTTTGAAGAGGACCAAAGAGGCACTCTGCTTGACATGTATGGGCAATTTATTCCAGAGTCTGGGGAGTCTCTGGGTCAGGAACCTATCCCTCCAGCATGTTTTGTTTATTGTGATAACAAGGTTTAGATCCCTGGAGTGTGTGGCTCTGAGGGATTGGGATTTCTTTAAGTGTAGCATGTCCAACAGCTCTGGGTTTGACATGGCCTTGTATGTTAAGCAGAGATCACCTCTGAGTAGACGATATGTGACAAGAGTATAGCTGAAGTTTTTTAAGGTGGTCAGCATAGGGCATCAACTTTAGGCCTGTAATTTTTTTAGTGAGGTATTTCTGCAGCCTTTCCAGTTGCTGCTAATGCCTTGAGAGGTATATACTAAATGGGGCATTGTATTCTATAATGGGTCTAATGAGGGATGAGTACAGTGGGACAATGACCTCCTTTTTTTTGGATGAAAAGCACTTAGTGATGAGGTGTGCCACATAGAAGGATTTCCTGACTGTTGTGGCGATGTGGTTATCGAAGGTGAGACCACTGTCCACCTGTGTCCCTAAGTCTCTTATTACACTTTCAGTATTTAGTGTACTGCCACCTATATGGTAATTCATGGGTACATCTTTTTTCCAAAAGGGGATAACTATACATTTCTTGGCATTGAGCTTGAGCCCATGGCTCTATCTCTTTCTTCTTCAAGTTTCTGTGATCTCATACATGGCATATAATGAAATTATCAGAAATAAGAAAAAAAGGATATTAGTGCAGAACATTTCACTGCTTTCAAAGTCTTTGAAAGGCAGTAAAACAAAATAGCATTGTCATAGGACTGCGGCCAGAAACAAAGTTTTCCTCTGAAGAATGAATTGCTTTAAAAGTTGATAGATACTTTGCTCAGCCACACTTTTTGCTTATAAGTGTGGCAAACTGAAGTATTAATAGCTTGAGGCAGACTGAAGTATCTAATTGCTTTTAAAGTGGGTTAACTTTGTGCAACTGCTGTTTGCTGGCTGGCACTGTTTGCTGTCAGTCGCTAGCATAAGACTCGATCTTAAAAGTTCTTTGTGGAACTTATATATGAGCTAGTAAATTAATAATTACTTTATGCAGAAAAAAAGAAATCATTGCTAGCTAATAAAGAAAGGATGAATAGGAAGAAAAAAGAAACAGAGACAGTCTGTTTGTGTATGAGAGAGAGAGAAAAAGAGTTCTACAAAGAATTTATAGAATTATTTGAAATGATACTTGGATAAGTGTGAGGTGTAATCCTAAAATAATCTGCAGTCTCTTTCATGAATTTCAGCCTTTGTTTTTAGGTTCTTGCTTTAATCTTGCAATTGATTGTAATGCAAAGCTTGTTGTGTGATTATTGATCTGTTAGAACCTCAGGATGTCATAGAACATCAGGCTGTTGTTAAGGTAATAATGTAAATTTTGTCAGTAAAATAAATCTAATGTTATTAGGCAATACAAAACCTTCTCATTGTTGAGACAGGACAAAAACTCTTCCTTCTGATTAGACTCCTTATATATTTTTTTTCCATTGGGACTGCTGCCTAAACTAATGGCATTTCTAGAATGCCAGGCATTAGTTTTATGACAGGCATATTTATGTCTTCCTTTCCAGTAGGTTATTAATAGGACTGAAATAGATATGCATTAGTAAATTCCATTCTGGGGCAGGACTTTCTAGATTTCCACTGTGACAGCTTCATATTGTAGAAAGAAACAGTATCAACCGTTGCACTCAACAGCTATATTTAAACATGCATGTCTAACTCTGCAGAGGCATATTTAGTAGACAACTTTCTTCTGTGATGTAAACAGATTTTGTAGTTCAAGCAGAGAATAATGACTGATGGGAAAACACTGTGGGATTCCATTTAGGGGCCATTTATTTTAGAACACAAAAAAAAAATTCTACTGCAACATTCCTACCTTATCTGTTCTTTTATTGTATTACTCAGTTTGTATTTGATTTTTTTATGTATTGCAATTTATTCAAATTGAATTTTTGCATTGCCAGAAAATGCTTAAATAAAGCATAGTATTATTCAAAAAATGCTTGCTGCTTCTAGTGCAAGACATCATTGAGTCAGAAGCTATTATAAATGACAATGAATTATTAAATGCATTTGACATTTCTACTTAACTGCCTTCTATGGTTTACGTCTAAATTTTACCAAACGTGATCATGTATAATTTTTAGATTTTTTTAAGAACTGTGTTGTAGTAAAACTTGAATAAGATGTGTGTTGAGTTCTAAATTAAATTTAAACTTATATTTTATTAATTCTGATCTATAATTTTCATATTCTGTCTGTAAACCACAGCATGCACATCTATGTTATTATCAAAAATAAATATTTTTTTTATTTTACAGATATATAGAGAGATATGCCTTCATATTATTCATCTTTCCATCATAGTGCATCTAGCTGTCTCTGTTATTTTAGCAAGAATGTTACACTGTCTGTCTGCCTGTTTGTTAACCTGTCTGCCCATCCATCTATCTACGTAATCTATTTATTCCGCTTATAACAAAATGCAAAGTCAAAATACACATGATTCTGACTCCTAACATTATGTTTAGTTGTTGCTAATTTAATAGTTACTATATTTTGTCATTATGGATTTTTAGCTGAAAATACAATGATTATATTTATTCATTCAGAATTCATACATGGCCTAACGATTCAGTGTGACAAATAAACAAATGGTAAGTCAGCAGATGAGGAAGATCACTTAACATCCCCTTGTGCCCTTTTCCAATCCGCTTAGTAAGCTGTAATTATTCGCTGGCTAGCAGTTTACTTCCTGCTATATCAAATAATAGCTATGGAAAGTGAAACAGGAGAGACTTCAGTGCAGTAGACTCTGAAGGTCAAATACTCATTATGTTATCAGGAGCATAAACAGAATAAGTATTTAAGGTTAGCTATAGTAACTTCTATGGAGTATTCACAGCAAGTGATTTAGCAAGAACTTATTAAGGTGGAATATCAAAGATACAACAATGAGTATCAAACATGAATGAAGGTGTATTAAATGTAGAAATTGCAACACAAATGACAGAATTATCATATACATCAATGAAAATTTCAGAATAGTATGCACAGCCTGAGCATTTACCTTAATACCATGAGTATTAATCATTTTGGACATATCCCTATTTGTTACTGAAGAAAAGTACTTGTGGCCAGACCTTGCTCTTGCAGGAATTTTTCAGCCTGTTGCATTTTCTGTAGTTAGTTCCTTACACGTTAGCTACATGTTTCACTTAATTTATGCTTTTATGCCTTTTATTTTTTATCTGCTAACCTGATAAATTAAGTAGCCACAAGTGCCTCTTTTTCATGGGTTATCCTGAAGCAGAGACTGGTTCGTTGAAAATGACAAAGCACACAAATACAGACTGAAAGACTAAGAGATGAAGGTGATTAGCAACTCATAGCTTTAGTCTCTTTTACTAAACTATTAAGTTGCTTGTGATGTGCTTGGGGCTGGTGATTCAGTGAAAGCATTCAGATGTATTTATGTGTTGTGCATATGCATGTATGTATGTATGTATGAACATCCTTGTTAACCAGAGCTAAACACTGAACTCACTGGTCCATATCAAGGCTCATTCCAGGAGTACAAACTCAATGAAAACATAAGCATATAAAAACTGTACAAAGTAAATACATTTTAAACTGCACCAGTATAAAGACTATTACAAAAGTGTGACAACAAACATGTTGCAAATTGTGAAAATATATCAAAACAAAAATTTTCCCAATTAAAAAGGTAAGTAATATAAATTGTACAGAAATAGTTTTGTCACATACAATATATAAGACATACAAAATAAAGTTTACAAAATCCATTTATAGTGTTTAAATTAAACACTTAGCTCTAAGCTTTCTTATTCATCATGGAACACTGCATCCAGAACAAACACTTAGCATATAAAATGATTCAAGTATAATAACATATAACAGAGGTTTAAAGAAATGCAATTTGTCTTACAGCTATTCTGGAAATAATGTCTAGAAATTTTACTTAGACTGCATCATGCATGGGACTGTATTCTCTGTGGGTGGTATAGGCATAGCAATGAGAACTGTCTGGAGAAGTTTTTGTTTTTAAATGAAAAGTTATGTGTAAAAGTATGTGCTAAAAATGTGAAGTCTGTAGCTTAGGCCAGATACTAAAAAAGGCTTTAATAAATAATTGAAAATTTGGGTATTTGCCCTAAGTACATATTTGGTATATGAAAGGGATTTTCCTTTGAAAGCCTGTTTCATGTGTAGTTGAGCTGATTGGTTGAGAATTTGAAGAGAACAACCTGGCTGGGATGCTGAACATGAAGAAACAACCTTCTGAAAGTTCAGACAAGATCTCAACTCAGGCCAATCTGAGAGTCTCTCTGAAATACACTTCTGATGTGGATAGGTATATTAATATTATTAGGAAACACTGGCAGGTGTTATTGATGGACAGTAAAGTATCAGGTATAATTGATGATACTCCTAGGATCAGTTTTAGAAATGACAGATCTATTAAAAGGAGACTTTGCTATCCGAAGGAGGATAGGCTACAAAGTGTTTGCACTGGCACTCAACAGTGTGGGAATTGCAATTGGTGTAGCTATATAGATAGTGGGTCATCATTTACTCACCCTGACCAGGGTAGAAATTACATTTTTAAAGTTTCTGGCACCTGTGATAGTAAACATGTTGTTTACCTTGCTAGCTGTAGGACCTGTGCCAAATTTTATGTTGGTAAGATGGATAGGCATCTTAGGGATCGGATTAGGGAGCATGTTTATAACATCAGGAAACTCAGTACAACTAATGCACTTTCTAAACATATATCTAGTACAGCTGTATCTCATGTTTTTGGTTTTAGAGTGATTGGGTTGCTGCATGAGAGTATTAGACAGGGGGATATGTATAATAGAACTGAGAATCTAGAAGCTATCTGGATTACCAGGTTGAAAGTATGGAAGGGCATGGTCTTAATGAATGCATTCCCCTAAAACCTAGGTTGAAAATGAGGCCACTAAAAAGATGATTTTAAAGTGTTTATTTGTTTATTTTAGTATTTAATGTATATTAAATGATGTTTATATTTATATTTATGTTTACTGTTTAGGTTTTATTTATGTGTATATATTTTTATACATATTTCTTATATACATGTTAACATTTTTTAAGCAGGAAGGTGATTGTTTTGCATCATGTGATTTGTACTTTGTATATATAGGTGTGTCTCATTAGTGCTTGATGTACACCTGAGGAAGCTCATTTTGTGAAAGCGCTTGTGTTTTTGCACTAGTAAAGGCCTTGTTGGATTTTTGCAGCTGTCAGCGTCTCTTTTTCTGTGGTTTTTACATTTATCATTGCTTATTAATTTAAAATGATAAATGGCCCCTAATCTCATGTGGGGCTACACTCCTACTGAACACCTTACTTTTCAGACTGGCTAATCTTGGCCTCTCCCTACCCTATAAAATAAAAAAAATATCATTCCACTCCTTTAGACTGCAGACCGTAGGAATCATCTCACTTAAAAGCACTGCAGTAGATGAGCATGCTTTATCCAAAATGTGCCTCTGCTGTCTGTAACTCTTTTCCATTTGTATTCATGAGCATCCTACATCTGAGCTAATTTATACTTAATATTACTGACTATCTCCTTCATTTGTACGCACCAATATTTTATACTTTATATTGAAAACGTACATTTTATAAAAGTATTTTTGCAGACACAGGCAAGACTACTTTCTTTATGAAATTTGTTAATGTATTCCAAAGAGCTGTTGCACTGATATCTGAAGGCTTTGAAGTGGTTGCAGTAAATGACAGTTTATTAGTGTGGGTACATAGAAAATACAGCATGTTAAAATATTTCTGCAGTGGCTGAGTAGATTAAGACAGCATAAGTTAAATTAGAGTAGATATAAAATAATCCTTATAAATCTGAAATATATGGATTATAGTCTAACATGAAATATTCTAAAATGTGATGTAATAAAAGTCTAAGCAATAGTGCAATTTCCTGCTCTGGATAACAAGTGGGCATTTTTGAGGTTTCTTGAAGTGGCACAAAAATTTGCAAAGCTTTTACCTGATAATTCTGACATAAAATTTATTATAAAATGCATGTTAAAAATGGAGAAACAGGTTTTGAGATGCTCAAGAAACTATTTATGGATGATCCAACAAAATAAACAATGTGATTCAAATGAGCCAGTGGTGTTGCAAGTGGACATAATTTAGAGAGGGTATTGGTGCTAGGATCCTACAGGAATACACCAACTATGTATGGTTCAAGAAAATTTCCATATATATATATATATATATATATATATATATAGATATATATATATAGATATATATATATGTATATATATATATATATATATATATATATATATATATATATATATATACATATACTTCCAGATATATAAAAGACATAAGCTCAGAATGAAAAAGGATTATTAACAGCATTACATTGCTGGGAGAAATTTCTCAAATAATTCAACAGAAGGGATTCTGGTGGAAACAGATTTTTTTCTAATTTACATTGACTTTGAAATGCATATTTTAAATTGTGATGCATTGCAGGGCATGCTGCTGAATTTTGGCTGGTCTGTTCTGTGTTATTTTTTCTTTGCTATACATTAGCATTGGAGTGACCAGTTTTAACCAGATTTGACCTTACCGTGTTATGCATAGCAGTGTGCAGCACATCACAGTGTGTAGGTGTAGCTGGTTTGTGTTAAAGTATTTCTAGCTGTTATCTCTCATTACCTACATTTGACTTTGTAATTTTCCTAGATTGTATGGTTGCTAGAGGTTACTGCATGTAGTACATCTTGGCTATTAGAAGAACTGAATTTTGAGGTACTGCTGCTGATTGTGAATTTTATATGAATATGAATTCTGGTAGTTTGTGCAGAGGATTAAGGATCTGCTAACAAGCTGTTTCCCATGGCCAGTGGTCCAGAGTTTGAGTCCCTCAGCCTCTATTGTCTGTGTGACTCTTAGCAAGTCAATTAACCAGACAACACTCCCAAGATGAGTCTGAAAAAGGTCAATGGAGATCAGTGCTTTACCACTATCAACAACAATAAAATAAACTCTCTGCTGCTCCCAGTTCATTTGCATTACCTTGCATGCTACTGCTCTTATTTGATTATTAATTTTTCATTCCCTGGCATTCAGTTCCTCAAATTGTTTTCTTATAATATATATAATATCTATATTCTATCCCAGACCATTTCATAGCCATCATCAACAGCTATTCATATTTCCATTTCCCTTGTTATTGCCTCTAGCAATATTTGGCTACATCCAGGCATGTGGCAACTGGTTTTAGTAAATCCTAGAAGAAATCACTGTGTGAAACCCAAGCCTAATTATTCATTGATGTGTGTGTATTTTGGCATTATACTAAAAGTAATCATTGTGTGACTCCTGTATCTATTGACTCTTTGAAGTGTGTGTTTTGCTTCACCTCAGCCATCCTGTTTGTGTTCTTTTGGTTGCAGTCCAGCCTCAACGTGTATAGCATGTAGTATCAAAGCCAACCATATATCATAGTAATGGTGGCACCTGAGCCTACTTATTAGAGTACACTGTGTGTAATATTTGCTTTCTGGTAAGTCCTCATCCAATTGCTACTGTACTGAATTTGTGTAATGCTGTTTTACTACTGTGACTGTACTGCTTACCAAACTACAGTGGCATACTACTCCTGGATCTGACTGTATTTGTTTTATACAGCCCATTCAATCCTCATACTATTGCAGTCATACTGAATTCGTGTTATACCATAATCTATCACTGCACCTTTATGAAATCTGACTATATTACATGCTTTATTTCCTGTAGCTTCAAACAGTTGTTGAATCAGTATTAGCACATCATTGATTCAACATGTACATCTTCTCCACAGTATGTTTTATCTACTGAACAAATATTCTCTTCCTGATGACTAAAATGGTTCAATATATCATTCCTGCCTCTGTAATTTGACCTAGCTTGTAACCATTGAATCCTTGTCTATCTCTATTGCTTCTGTTGCCAGTCACATTGCTCTTGTTATTTTGCGACAATGTTGGAAATGCCGAATTCTCCTTAAGTACCAATGACTACTATACAAGTATAACATGCATTAAAATGTATCATTATCTATATAATTTGGAAGTCACCCTTCAGGAAGCAACATATAAACTCATCCAAACCTCCACAAGATGATAACAAACCAACATGTGCTGAAATTGTAAAATGCACCCCATAAACCTTCATGAATCAGTATGAAAGATGAGCAACAGTAGCAGCAGGAGCAGTTCACTCGCATGACTCTACCACGCTCACATAGTTCAATGAGTCATCCGCTGCAACCTGTAGAGCTTCCTTTGCCTGTTAGTCTGCAAGTTGAAGCAGAAATGTCCTAGTAATTGGTGACATTATCATTCGGTATACTGCCTCTACACTCATTAGGCTGGGTAAAGACGGGTGATAGTTAATTGCCTTTCCAGTGCCATGATCCCTGCTCTCATAATGGCCTTACAATCCTTATAATAGGACAAACATGATAATGATCCATTGGTGGCTGATTTAAGTGTGAATGACCGATATGAGATATGATTATGACCTGGTAGTAACTCATATAGGTGCGAATGATCTCACTGCCCGACACAGAATGACATGCAGAGAGACATATTGGAGCTTGCTATGCATGTGTCAAATGCCTGTAGAATTCTAGTCATGGAGTCCTACCTGGCCAGCTTGGCAAAGTTGTAACTCCCCTCTCTGTCAATCTCTCTGGCTGCTTATAGGCTGTACCCTTTTTGGAGGACGTATATCAGCAATCAGATGATGTAAATCTTCAGAATTTTACTGCTGGCTTGAAGATAAGCATCTCTCAGAGGAACAGCTGTCGATCAAATGCTTCTTACCTAACAGATAAGACACTTTATTGGAGACCGCATCATCTCATAAATATTTTTTTGTTGAGCACTTGTGGTACTATTTCTGATCTACCTTAACATTAAAAAAAGAAGAACACCTAATGTCCATCATATTGATCACTGCTGCAGTAGCTTAGCTATATGGGGTATATCCTGACAAGGATATAACAACCAGATCACTTCCAAAACTTCAGGGCACCTTCTACATGTGCAAACTGTCAGTCTTCATGAGCTGAGCTGTCAAAAAGACAGTTTGGGTTCCAAGCCCATCAGACCTTTCCTGCCACTGAAGACAATGCTTTTCTACAGGCTTTGGAGGTTCAAAGGTAGGCTTGTGCTGTTTCTTTGCTGGGCAGATAAATTCCCTTTGAGATAAAACCTTATGCATTATTGACATTGTTCGTTTATTGTACTTTCCTGTTTTGGAAAGGATTTCTTAAGCTAGGAGTGCATTTTATGACGTACTGTCATGAGAATTTACTGTTTTTTTTAGTGGAAGCACTCTTTTTTCTTGTCAGTTTAAAAGTAGTTTAAAGTAACTGAAAACCATTTTTCTATAATAAAACTATTTATTTTATTATTTGCAGCTGGAAAAGTGTTTTAAGTGATTTTTACTGTGTCTTTGTGGGAAAAAAGTGACTTTTAAAGACTTTAAATCATTACCATCTTTTACTGCTTGTTTTCCATGGTAAAGAGGCACAATTTTCAGCTTGACCATGGAATAAACTGCCAGTCCCACAGTCAGTCCTTCTTCCAGCCACAAAAAGAAAAAGATAAGTAAACAGTACTTGTCACCACTTCAGGCTAAGATTTTACCTCAGTTACAGGTGGGCGACTCTGTTGTGGCCATAGCTTGTTCCTCATTTCACTCATCTTTTAATCCAGATCTCTGTGGTGTAACACCAACAGCCGCTATGGACCAGGGGTTTGCCATATCCCCTGCAACTACTGGGTTCCCTAAGAGGGCAAGGGAGAGCCATTCTTGTTGGTCCTGGGAAAAGGAACAGGGAAGATTCCCTGTTTAGTCAAATGTTGTGTCCATCCCTGGGGAAGTTGCTTCTGCAATTGATAACACTGTTCACCCCTTGTTCCCTGTCAAAAATAAATAGAAAACTAAACATATATCTCTTCCTTATCATATTTCCCTAGACAAGAACATTTTACTGATTCTGGCTCAGGGTTTAATTCAGGCTATTCATCCTTCTTTCTGGTAAAAGAACGAGAGATATCTCCTTTCCTGAAAAGCTTCAATATTATGTACCTGGACAGGAAGTTGAAGGGACACTTTCAAGGTATTCTCCTCAGTTTTCTGATTCAGACTCAGAGGAGAGCTCAGTTTCTAATTCTCCCATTGGTGAGTTCTCTTTCTCTGAGACTATATCTAGAATGTGCAAATGTCGTCAGTGGCAGAACACTGAGGTTTCTCAGTCCCTCAGAAAATACTCAGCTGTTACAGATGGAATGTTTAGAACCTTCACCAATTCCACTAGCTGTCATCTCTGGAGGATGAGCATGTCACCACCTGCATTTTTCCAGATAGTTAGCCTGCTGCCCCTAAAAAGCTAGATAGAATGTATAAAGTTCCTCAGTCTTTTAAATTTTTTGCACTTTTCCCAAACTGGACTTGGCAGCTATAGCTTTAGTTAATCCAACTGCTGCTAAACATTTGGTTTATTTCAACCCTACTCTTTTTGACAAGGATGGGAAGGTTTTTATTGATAAGTATGGGGGGAAATTGTATGCTTTTGTGATCTTGATTTTAAGAATTTTGAATTGTCAGGCTCATATGTTAAGGTTTATTTTGACTAATTGTGAAAGTATGATAAATGTTTTTTTCTGAGCTTTCTTCTTGTGATGAAAAAACTGCTTTAAATAATTTAATTTCTTCCCCATTGTACAAGTCATTCCTCCTTGTTTACAGTGTGTGTTTGACTCAGTTGATACTTCTTCAAGGGCTATGACCACTGGTACTGTTTTGAGGATGCTCAGAACCTCCCAGATGATGTGAAAAATGAGATTTTAAAAATTCCTTTCAATAGAGATTTAGTCATTGGCTCTTCTGTTGCAGAAGCTATCAAAAAGTGTGATGAAAGAGGTAAGGTGATATAGGAAATTTCTAAGATTTTTTATTCCTCCTTTTCCAAATTGTCTAAGGGCTACTCTAACCTCTCATCCAATTTTTTTTGCAAAAATACTACATAAACAGTCTAAACAAAATGCAGGTAAAAAACATTTACTAAGAAATTGGAAGGGGGCTCCAAAAAGAATTCAGGACCCCTCCCCAATAAAACAAGGACAGTCCAACAAATCAGAATAATTATTTAGTAGACCCTGTACCCCCTTCCAACCTGACAGCCCTTTTCCCTTCCTGAAAGTCTTAATCTCCACTCTTCTCTGATAGTTTCAGACAAAAGGTTTCTGAAGATTATCCATCAAGGTTACAGATAGCAGTGGGAGGAAATTGTCATACAGCAGATCATACTCTTTTTTTACCCCCTTTCCTTCACCACATGCTGTCTTGGGGAGTGATAGTTCCTCCTTCCCAGTCTGGGAAAGGCTTTTATCCAAGGATGTGTTTTAGTGCCAATGAAAGAAAATGCTTGGAGACTAGTTATAAACCTTTCTTTCCGAAACCTGTTTGTGATGGTGCCCAAATTCAAAACGCTGTCACTTCACAACTTGCAACGTATCATTCCTCACTCAAATTTCCTGGTTAAACTAGATTAAAAAGATGCTTATCATCATATCCCTATTCATCAAGCCTTCAGTCAGTTCTTAAAGTTTTCAGTGTCTGGATCACATTATCAGTTCTTGGTCTTATAATTTGGACTGTCCACTGCACCAATAGTTTTCACAAAGTATCTAGCTCCAGTTATAGATCATTGTAGTCTAGAGGGTATCCACATTTTTCCATATTTAGATGACTTGCTTACCTTTGCAGAGCCTTTTTCAAAATATTAGGAATATCTCTCTTGGGTGAGCAATCTCTTACACAAGATGGGATTATAAGGGAACATTCAAAAATCTTTTTTGATTCCTTCACACATGATTGTGCTCCTGGAGTGTCAGCTAGACACCTCAATTCAAAGAGCGTTTCTTCTGCACTAGAAAATAGATCTATATCTAGATCTATTTCTAAGGCTTTCCACTCAGATATCTGTTACTGAGAGGAATACTTTAGGTTTTGGGGTCTAATGGGGTCTATGATTCTCATGATATCCCTGACAATTGCTGCATTTATTTATGTATTTATTTAGTGACATTTGATTACCAAGAAACTCTAAATGGGTAAGTTCTCATTTTCAGTGTAGGCCCCAGGAGAAAAACTCCAAAGTATTAAAAAAAAATTCTAAGAACAATAATTTTATAAACTTCAAAAATAATAGAAACATATCAACAATTTAAATAATTATTCAAAATTAGACATAATGTGACAACATTGGTTAAAAATAGATATAGTTTGTGTGACAGTGACTTATTATTGTTATTATTATTATTATTATTATAAGTATCATTATTGTCATCATTAGTGAAATTTTAGCTAGTTTATAGAACTTAAGGTAAATTAGTATAATGCATACAGGAATTGTAATATGTGGTTATAGAAAAAATAGGCTTATGGCAGCTTTAGATAGATTGTCAGAGGAAAGGAATTGATTGAAGTTAGAAAGTGAGTGAAAAGAGGGGAGTAGGGAGGTGTAATGTATGAATAGGCGCTTGTTCATATCTGATGATAACATTTATTCTAGGATTGAGCAAGACCAGAGCTAGATTTTGGCCAGGAAGTCTTTCAGATTGGTTTTAAAAGACTGAAGTAAAGTTATTCACCTGATGAGTACAGGTATGGAATTCCAGGCCTTAGCAACATGCTATGAGTACAGACCATGCCCAGCAAATTTTATAAGTTTGTGGACAGAGCAACATTTTTGTTCATTGGATCACAATGACCAAGTGAGATCATAGTGCTATAGAATTGTGTTTAGTGCTGGACAAACAGATGGATGCAGAATAATTTTATAGGTAGTAAGAAGCTGTGTATTTGTTAGTTGATATGGTAGATTCTAACCAGTTTTGGCACTTTAGAGCTATACATTGATGGGTTATTAAAGGAGTATTTGCTGTAACTTTATCCAGTTTATTAAAGCATTCATCAAGTTTTGCTTTTTTGATGCCCGAAGGTTAGTAAGGATGGGAGTGACATAAATTATTGAGGGAAGGAACTAAGCAGTAAAAAGTGTAGATTTAGTTGTGTTGCAAGAGTAGTAAATTTTTGGCTGTATAAAGCACCCCAAGTTTTTTGTGAGATTTTTAATGTAATTTTGTATGTGCAGGTCAAATTTAAGATTGTCATCCATTATCATGCTATAAGAAGTGACTTCAATTGTTGTATTATTAAGAGAAAGGATTTTAAATTTAGTTTTTTTCTTGAGAGTGGGATTTGGTGAAAAAAAATTGCTGTGTGTGTGGGAGGGAGGGTTGAGCATACATTGTGAGTTAAAAAGCCGTGTTTCAGTGGCTGTTAAAGCTTCCTGGGTGATTTTTTTGGAGATGTGCCAGGCTGACTGATATGCATATTAGTTTGGAGTCATCTGCATATTGTATTAGGGAGGACTGTTGTGTAGATATGTGGAGGGTGTTGGTGATAATGTTAAAGAGGAAGGACCAAGGATAGAGCCTCTTGGTACACTGGTGGTGATGGGAGAGATATGGAGACAGGGTGGAAGCAATTTTACTGACTGATACCTACTGGATAAATAGATTCTGAAATGTCTGAGATCAACCTTTCTCAGGTCATTTGAAGTAGAAGTTTGTTGTGGTAAATTGTGTCAAAGGCTCTAAACAAGTCCAGAAATAAGGAAGAGAGTAGTTTGTCATTATCTCTAGCTAAGGCTTTTGCAGCAGTGTTCATTTGAACATGTACTATTATGATAAGTGAAGAGTTAGTACTCTTGGAGGGACAGAAGCCAAGTTGTGTGGGAGATAGGAGTTCTTCCTGCAAGAGATAGCTTAGTAATTGTTTTTGAATAAATTGATCAAGTATTTTGGAGGGAGGGTATGATTGCTCTAGATCTAAAGTTAATGATGTCAGTTGGATTTCCTCCTTTGTGTAGAAGGATAATGTGTGATCTTTTTCCTGATAGAGGGAACATGGAATTCCGGAATTGGCTTATTGACAAGAATTGAGACAGGATAGTTAATGATATTGGCTTTTATTTTAATATACTTACTTGGAAGGTCATCAGCTGAAGTAGTACATGGTTTTGAGTTTAAGAAAGTAGTTTTATATAGGATGTGGGCACAGGTTTAAAAATAAAAGTGTATGTGGTGATATGTAGCTGTTGGACAGGGTTGGGATTAGATGGTGAGGAATCCTTGGTCAAGGATGCTATGCTATCTATGAAATAAGAGTTGAATTCTATTGCAGTTTTGAGTGGTGAGTTATTGGGAGAGGGGACAGGGTTGAATTTTGGCTGAGATATAAGATTTCTTTAAATTGCTTCCTACAAGAGTACAGCAAAGTTCCTGTGCATCCTATAAGAGAAATTCTGTCTTTTTAGGAGACTTCCCTGTACTCCTGAAACAAGTATATGCATCATTGTTTTCAAAGTCTTAGTACAGATGCACACATGAAACTAAAGCAATAAGGTGGCATCTGGAAGTTGTCATGGTTTGCTAAGTGTGCATAGCAAAATGGTCAGCATAGGGTGTACTGAATGGAATTAAGGAGTGTTTGCAAAATGTTATTAATAATGTGAGATTGTCCATGTTTACACTGAAAATACAAAAATGAAGTGCAATACTGTCATGTTATGGATGGTGCATGCAAGCAGTGGGTTTTAGTAAAAAATAATATTAAAATATGTGGTAATATGAAATTGATCACAGTTATTTTTTTTTTGGTAAAGCAGTTAAAACTATTATCTCTATTTTTCATAATTGTGTTAATTACATAAACAATATGTGACCTGTAGGTGAACAAATGGTGCCATCTTATACACAACATTAAGGCTCACAATGTTGCCACTGATACTTGCACTTGTTTTTAGCAGAGTAATATTGTTTTGAAATTGTGTGACAACATTTAATGAATAATTTGCGTAGATTTTGCAATATCATAAAGCAGTATACTACCCTCTTGTCATACATTATTAGAAAGTTTTTAAACAGGTAAACAGTTCTCCCACTGACAACTTGGATCTATCTTATGTAAGTACAAAGGTTTTGTTTGATCATAACTAGCAATTTGTGACATATAGAATATGTTATTCTTTTTTGTATCAGCAATATAAAAATCAGTATATGCAGACCTTTGATGCTAACAGTCTTCTAAAGAGCTTTCATATTTTACATTTTTTGCAACTTTTAACATCTATCAGACTCTGCAAATCTTATGAAGTGTGCTTTCAGTAGACGATTTAAAAAAAAAAAAAAACTCCCAGGAAACAAGTGGTTTCCTGGCATAGTGTACTTCAGGAAGCAAGGTGTTAATTAGCCCCATGCTGTTCAGGACTGAATGAGTTAATGGTTGACCAGAATTTTTAGGGTTCTGTTTGCTATTGTTTTAGATGTGGTTATAGTATAGCTTTAGTCTACATTTATTTGCTTTTTAGTACGATTGTGGAGGATTCTGAAGTTTTTGAGATAGTGTGATGTTTCATATTTTTGTCATTCCCTCTACACTTTTTCTTTATCCTGCATTAGCATCCCACTCTGTTTCGACAGCCGAATTGCATTGTTTGTTTTTAGCTTCTTCCTTCTAAGAGGTGCAAGGCAATTTTGGATATTTTAGAAAGTTGTTCTGAGTTAATTTACTGTATCATCTAAGGGTAGAATTTTTAGGATATTCCATTTAATAGCTGATAGGGTAGTAATGAATGTTTGTGGGTTAAACTTTTATAGGTTGCACATTATTCTATAAACATGCTGTTTATTGGGATGTTTGAGATGTCTGGTTGTATAGACTGGAAGATGGTCACTGAGAAAGTCTGACATTGTACATGAGATGCTGAGTTTACTAGGGTCTGATATTAGGATCCAGTATTTTAAGGAGTTTGGTGTCCTGCTATAATGCATGGGCTATTAATTAGTTGTGTAAAACTGTATAAATTCATGCTGAGTACAAGAGAGCTAGATGTTATGACCAGACATCTGGCATTACCTGGCAGCATTTTGTCTTGAGATATGTTATGGAGATCCAATGTAGGATATCTTCCAGTGTAGCTGTATTGTCTCCAAGAGGGATGTAAAGGACAGCAATACATATTTGTTTCTATTTCTTTTTTGTCGGAAAAGTAATAAGAAGATCTCCTGAACTGAATTTCGGTATTGGTTTGTTGTAGGGAACTATTAAACTGATGCCACAACCTTTCATGTTTATATGGTGAATGCATATGATATTCTAGCCAGGGGTGTAATTTCAGGGTTGTTTATGTTGGGATTAAGCAACGCTTCAGTTATAGTTAGAATATTAGGTCTGTGTTTGGTAATCCAGGTATGTAGTTCAGTAGTTTTATTTCTTATGCTTCTAATATTTTTGGTGGTCAAAGTTAGATTACCAGGGAGGGATGGGATTGACCACTGTGGGGTTAGAATAACATGTGTAAGGGAATTGTTTTGATGTTGGTTGTGCCAGGTGGTGCCAGGATTAGAGTGAATGCTTCCTTCTATGAGGATTTTAGTATATTGTGGTATTACTGGGTCTTGTTTTTTTTTTTTGTGAGTCTATTTCCACTTAATTTTATTTGGATTTAAATCGAAGTGGAGTTAATCAGTCTGTAAATGGGGTAGATGTGAGGGGTGTCCTTTAATAGGTTTGTTGTGATTTGTGGAGAGTTTAGGGAGGAAGTATGGATAGGTACGTGGAACAGATCAGGGAAGGATGAGAGATGGCTCAGTAGAAGGAGAAGAACAGAGGATAAGATGATGAGTGACATGATTAATTTGAGAGAGCAATCAGTTTACTAGCACAGAGCAGTTAACAAGGAGGCACGAAGTAGAACAGTTTTTTTTCAGTCAGTGAACTCAGAAACCATGAAGGTAAGGATAATAAGTAACTGGCATCATAGCCGGCCTTGGGCGTAGGCCAACTAGGCAGGCGTATACGGCGCCGATCTAGTAGGGGCACTTTTCCAGTATTTATTTGGTGTAGGTAGACTAGGATGGGTGCACTGGGTGATGGGGTAGGGGACGCCATGGAGCTCTTTTGCCTAGAGCACCAGTTGACCTAAGGCCACTCCTAACTGGAATATACCTATTTGTTAATGAAAAGGACAGTGGCCAACTTAGTCAGTGTTTCTCAGAGTGAAAGGAATACCCCTTTTAGGAGAATGCCACAGCCACTTTGCAGTGAAGGGCAGGCATATAATTAGCTAGTTAAAGTTAATACGGAGCAAGTCTCTGCATGTTAAACTTGCTTAAATTGCACAATGACAATATTCTCTTTGAGAACTTTCACAAAGATGGACCCTGCAGCAGAGCTCCTACAGTAAAAGAGTTGTAGATGGATGTGGTGATCATAGGCTCTGAAAGAAAAGAAAAGAAAAGAAAAAAAAGAAAAACTCTACTAAACTGAAATAGATAGAGGAAATAAAGTTAATACTTATTACTAGAGATGGAAGAAGGACCTTAGTGATTCAGAGCAAGAGAATATGGGATATTGTTAGAATACAGACAAAGTAAGAAAGTTTATGAATATAAGGACAAAATAAGCAGGAGGAATGTTAATAGACAAACACAGTAAGACAGTATTTAAAACTATATAAAACAAATATGAAGTAACCACTATGTCCAAAGAATGTTTTACATATCAAATAATCAGCCACTGAAATTACATACATGCCTGTTGAAAGGCACAGACTGAACATACATAAAGCTTATCAGCCTAGAATAAAATAAATACAAATACGAATACAATTGTTCTACATAGTCTTAGAACAAATAGAGATGTACTAACACATGACACATACCTGTGGAGACCAAAGTGAGGGGAGATTTTAGACACGACAAAGCTACAATGGTATCTGACATCCCTTTGGTCCCAGCACCAACTGCCTGTGCCGTTTCAAGTCCTAGGACTGGGTTTGTTAGAGGAAAAATCACCTGGTGGAGATAGCAAATATCCATAAATCTGTGTTTCCCCTTTGCCGTCCCCATTCGACAATAGTCAGCCATGACAGACACCTCAGACTTTGCATGGGGATCCCTTTCATGAGGAATAAAGAACACAGTGCCTGAGACATCAGGGGCAGATGAAGGACATAAATATAAAAGATATGCTTGCCCTCATCATGGCATTCAACTCTCTGAATCACTTCTGGACCCCAAGACCTCTTCAAGTTGTTACAGAGAATACCACAGTCATAGTACATCAACAAGCAAAGGGAAACCAGGTTCTACCTCCTTTGTAAACTACCCAAACTTGCTTGGGATATAGTTTCACAGTACAATCTAACTCTAGAGGCCTCCTAAATTCTGTCAGAACAAAATTGGCAGATACGCAGAGAAGGATAAGGGCAGACCCTCACAAATTAATTCTAGATCAAGGGATCTTCCACAATTTGATCCATCTGTGGATATTTCCTCAAGGAGACCTATTTGTCTCTTCTCTGAACAATCTGATGTCAAGATTATGCTCTGGGACTCCATGCAAAATGGCTATGAATACAGGTGCATTTTCTTTCTCTTGGAAAGGAATGTCCCTATATGCTTTTCCATCCCTTCGACTGATATCCAGGGCACATCTGAGGATTCAGAAGGAATCCTCAGAGATCATTGTGGTGACTCCATTCTGGCTGAGGCAATAGTGGTTCTCCTCTCTTTTTTGGAAATTGTCATGTTCAAGCAGTAGCATAGTTAGGGTGGGGTGAAAAGAGAAACTGCCTTGAGTACAAAGAGTTGGGGATACAATCAGCTGATCCCAATTTTTCTTTAATGTACTACTGGCTTTTAAAACCCTGTATTTCATTTTCAGTCAAACCCAGGAGCTGTAGCTCTCCAATAAATGTTTGTCTTTTTTTTAACCAAAACTTGAGCATTGTAGCACTCCATGCAGGTAGGCTATAAACTGTAACAAGTTTGCTACAGATTAAAAAGAAGAATTAAAAAAAAACTAAACCATAAGAACTGTAGCTCTTCATGCAGACATGTTATAAACTGTAACAACTGTTTGCCAATTTGCTACATTTATAGCAAACCATTGGCTACAGTTTAAAAGAAAAATCAATTTTTTTAACAAAAGATGTTGAAAGAGAGTTGGGGGCAGGGCACAGAAATGGGACCTGAATGGCTGGGACAGGATGGAGTGTGGGGCATGTCATGTATCTTACCCACTGGTTGCTTTCAGTGTAGAGATAGGCTCATTACTTTTTTTAATCTTCACTTGAAGAGCTGAGGGGGTGAGGTGCTGGCCTTTCGTACCAACCCGGGGCATTTGTTGAACCAGCTACACTACTGGAGTGAATTATGACAAGCTTCCTCACATAATGGATTTACTTACATAAGATCAGGGATGTCTGATGCACCCCAAAATCTATAAACTTAAACTGACTGTCTGGGTGATGGGGTCTTAATTCTTTTTTAGCGTCCGTTTACTGAGGGTGTGCTGTTGGCACCAGTGGAGGTATGAAACCCTGCTACTAGAAAATCATGTATTAGCAAATGGAAAAGATTTTGTAGTTGGTGCTAACAACATAACCAGCACCCATTCATGACTAATTGTACTCTGATATTACAGTATTTGTGTGGATTAGTTTCCTATGGCCTTTCTTACTTCTCCATCAAGGTTCTTTTATTGGCCATTTCAGCATGTCTACCTATGGATCCTTCTCTTTCAATGCATCCTCATATCAAAATGTTTTTGAAAGGGATTTTGCATAGGAGACCAGACTTTGCTAGGACCATTCTCCAGGGATTCCTGGACACTTGTTCTTCCATCTCCCAAATGTAGTAAGCTAGGGTAATCTACACATTTAACTATGGCTACTGCAGTAGTGATCACAATGAACACAGTACAGTTGTATATGTAAACTTACTGTAACAGTAAATATTCAAATGATCACTGCTGCATTAGACACTTCCTTCCTTCCTCCTCCTTGTTTTTTGTATGTGTTATTTATGCCAGGGTGTGGACTTTTATTTTTTGTTGTTCCTATTATTGTCCTTTCAGGACTCAGTTTCCTGGTCTCTGTTGACATGAAAGATCTGAAGAGTTTGGCACCTAAATCTGTCTTTTTAATTAGCTCATCTCAAGCTGACTGATGGTTTGGGTATGTAGAAGGTACAGTGAAGCTTTGGAAGCTGGCCGACTGTTATATCCTAGGCAGGGTATAAACCATACAGCTAAGGCTACTGCAGCAGTGATCATTTGACCATCTACTGTTATGGCAAATTTACTTACCCAAATGTAATTTTGAGGTATTCTGTCTTAAGAATGACAGCTTCTGTCAGGAATTGTATGTGCTTCTGCTCTGTTTACTTGCATTGTTTTTCCATTTTGTGTGGAAAACTGTGATTTTATAAAAATATTAAGTATTTGAGCTGTAATTTTACTATCAGAATGTTTTTTTCCTGCTTCTTACATTTTTTAACAGAACTAGAATGTCTATTCACTTATGTGGTAATAAACGTTCTGTGCTATTTTTGACTAAATGTTTAAAGCCTTGTGACACAATTTTCAAAGTACTGCTGGTGTTTACTAGTTTGGGGAAAGAAAGTATGCTTGATGGTTACTACTGAATGTTTACCTTCTTCCAGTGTTATTGAGCTTACTGTACTAGTAATTAAGTTTCTTCTCTAGCTACAGCATGGATAATATTCCTTGTCCAGCTTTGCCCACTCTGCTTGTACCTAAAATGAAAAAAATCAAGTAAAATGATTGCCTCAGCCTGTGTTTAGTGACTCTGGCATAACCAAATATGGTTCCACAGATCACTTGACTATTGCTTTGACTCCCTCTAGTGTAGCTCTAACAGCATCTATGTGCCAGGGGTTAGACACATCCTCAGGGATGTTGTAGCACGTGTTACAAGTTTTGGAGAACCCAACACTGTAGATGGAGGATTTTTATTTGGAAAGATTCTTCTTGCCAGAGAAAGTAGGCTGTCCCCTGACTGTTCTACCAGTAGGGATATTCCTAAGGAAAAAAAAAAACTTACAGGGCAAATGGTCCAGTTGTTTCTGAATATATGTCAGATGTTATACCTGTGGCTAAAAGTGTTTTGCCGTCCAGCAATTCTGTTTGCCTTTTGACAGTTCTAGTGCATGTACTGCCAGGGAACAGTATGTTTTTTTCAAAGAATAATGATTCTGACAGATTCAGGAGTGCTTCTCCTTAGGAATCCATCAGACAGAACTCTGACACTTTAGATAGTGAACATGAAGTTAATCTTAGACAAGTTTTTTCTTTGCTGAGTCTGTTACTAGACTTGGGAATGTTTTGCTTGCAAGCAAACAGGATCTTCCCCAGAACTATACAGATTTTATGATCTATTAGACAATGAGGTTCCTAATTCTGTACCTATTCCTACATTTTATCAGCTGCTGGAACAGTTTTATAGCTGCTTGCAAGGCACCTGAATCACTTGCTGCAGTTCCAAAGAAAGCTAATAAGCAGTACAGGTTTTCTTCAGATTGTACGTCCTTATTTTCAACTGCGAACTAACTCTGTTGCAATAATAACCAAAGCAACAACTAACAAGAAATCTTTAGCTTCCTCTGCCAAAGTATCTTCTTATAAGGAGTGAAAGTGGTTAGACAAACAAGATAAGATTTTTTGCTTCTTCTGTTAGCCTTTAGGATCTTGAATTAATAGGACTATATTTAGAAGTTTGTGTTAAAATGTACTTATAGTTTGGATAAAAAAATGTTACTTCATTGTCTCCAGAAGGCAGGTCATATTTGAATCAGATTGTTTCTAACTTGATTCGTGTTTCTAAATATGCTCTGAAAAGTTTATATGATTCTGCTGACACTGACTTCTGCTTTTTCTGTGGTGTTTAAAAGATATGTTTAGTTGTGTAATCAAATTCTTTCCTGATGATTTGAAGTCTGAAATTTTGAATTCTCCACTAAACCTGGATCTGGTATTTGTGTATGCAACTACACAGATCCTGAAATAGTAGGATTACAGTGTTAAATTGATGCATGGAGCCTCTAAAATTTTCCAGGTACCCAGCTTTTACCCTAACAAGGTCTACTCAATCCTTTAGAGCACAGCACAAACAGAAATCCCAGCCTAATAACAAACAGGCCTTCAAAAGAAAATGACAGAAGGATAACTCTTCCAAAATAAATAAAATACGTAACTTTTCCCAATGCAGTCAAACTCCAGCTAGTGAACACCTTTGCCAGGAATCTGATAACTTTTCCACACCTCCTTCCCTACTTTCCTTACCTCTCTCAAACTGAATGACCCTCAGCCCCTTAGCCTGAAGTTAGATGGTTTCAGACAGATGGGTATTGGCAGTGGATGGACTCTCTTCCTCTTTTCAGGGAAATTCCCTCACATTCGCCTAACCAGATAGACTACCAGAGCTATATCATATGTTAAAAACAAGGGTCATAGAACCAATACCTGCAAATCACATGGGGAATGTTTTTTATTCCAGGAGATTTTTGGTGCCAAAGAAGGAACACTCATAGATGCTTGTGTTAGATCTCTCATTTCTGAACCTTTATGTGAAATTTTCAAAAGTCAAGTTGTTGACCCTTCATAGGTTCATAGGTTCATAGGTAGGTACTAGGTTATTGGCTCAAGGGCCTAAGTAAACCAGGCCAACAAGGTTCCCTGGCTTACACCACCCACCTTTCCTGTAACCAAGCTCAGAAGCTTAGAAACAGTCCTGGATACAGCACAGTGCTTGAACTGCTTCCAGACTGAATCTCATAGATCCTCACCCTTATGTACCAATTGTTCACAGTTTCAGGAAATTGCTAAGCTTTGCTGTATCTGGATCACACTTTCAGTACTTTGCATTACTCGTTGGGCTCTCCACTGCATCTCGAGGGTTCACAATGATCTAACCCCAGTGGTGGCTTACTGCATATTGCAGGGCATCCACATTTTTCCTTATTAAGACAACTTGCTTATTTCTGCAGAGTTTTCTCATAGTTGTTTGGAGTCCTTAGCAAAGGTGTCCAACCTCCTGTCACATCTGAGATTTCACCTGAACCAACAAAAGCCTTGTCTCACACCCGCTCATGAAATAGTTTTTATGGGGTGTCTGATAGACAGGCTCAAGAAAAAGGATTTCCTTCCAAAAGAAAAGGTAAGAACTTACTAGCAGATCTTTCTGAGTTTTTTCAACAGCTTCAGTTACTCTCAAGAGAATTTCTTAGGATTCTAGGCCTCATGGCATCCATGATCCTCTTGATAACATTTGCCAGATTACACATGAGAGAAATCCAGTAGTACCTAAAATTTTCTGGTACTCAGCACCTACACCATTTGGACTTCCACATTGTGAATTGAAGTTTGTAAGGCGAGAATTTTAGAGATGGCAGAATCAAAGGGCTCTCAAGCCAAGATTCCCTTCCTGTCTTCCAACCCCAGTTCAAATTATGCTTGGGGTATAGTTTCCATGGGATTAAAAGTACAAGGTTTGTGGGACTCTTCAGACAGACCAAAGCACATCAATATCAAGGAAATTCCAACAATGATTCATGCTTTTAAATCTGTATGCCATACATGGGTCCTGAGCCCTTTACAAGTGGTTACAGACAACACTGCTGTGATGTAGTATCCCAACAAACAAGACCGTACAAGGTCAAACCGTCTTTGTCAGTTGGCTGTGATGGCTTGTGAGTTGACTCTTCAGCATTCTCTAACTCTCAGGACTTCTAAATATTGTGGCAGACAGAGTGAGCAGATCCTGGACAGACCTCATGAGAACTCAATAATAAAGGCATATTCCAGGACTAGATTCAGATGTGGGGGACTCCTCAGAAAGATCTGTTCATGGCCTTATATAAAATCAAAATCATTGTTGTGACTCCCTTTTGGCCAAGGCAAGACTTGTTCTTCCTTCTTATGGAATTTGCCAAGGCAATTACCACAAACTTCCTCACAGACTTGATCTACTCCCACAGCACAAGAGGAGTTTTATACACCCCATCAATCAGCTATAACTGACAGCCCGGATAATTCAATTTTAATATCTTTTAGGCACATTTTTTTATTATGACGTGCAGTAACTGCCAAAGGAGGCAAGAAAGCCTGTTATTTGAAAGTTTTAATTTGGCAAATGGAAGAATGTTTCTAGTTGCTATCTTGCCAGTCACAGGAGTTTCTAAAGGGAAGTAGCAGCTGTGGTTCTCAAATGCTTGTGTAACATATTTAAACATGACCTGTATGCTTTCATCAAGGTGCATGTTGCACCCATCTCAGCTTGCCTGCCTATGTATACCCTTCTTACTTTTATGACTCTGGTGAAAACAGTTTATGAAAGAAGTGTTGCACATGAGACTACCACACAACAAAATTTCTCTTCATTGGAATTTCAATTTTATCTTAGAAAAGCTAACATTAACTCTCTTTGAACCAGCCTCCCAGGCTGACTTGCAATTCATTATCTGGGAAACTGTTTTGCTTATTGCGCTGTCACTTGCAAGGTAAGTATCTGAGATTAAGCTCTCATGGTGACTGAACCATTTCTGGTTTTACACGGGGATAGGGTTATATAACGCACTAATCATTCATTCTTTCCAAAGGTTGTTTTTGCGTTTACTTTGATTAAAGCCATCAATCTCCCAGTGTTATTTCCAAAGCCAAAAAAAAAAATTAGACAAAGCAGATTCTACTGACATAGTATGTGCACAGGCAGATCAGGTACTACCTTGAAAGAACTGAATCCTTTAGGAAGATTAAACACTGTTTATTTCCTGTGCTGGGACTAAGAAAGGCCAACCTATGTCTAAGTCGCCTATATCCAGATCGTTGCCCTCTGCTATTGTTTTTTTGCTATTTCCAACATGGTATAACTATTCAAGGCAAACTTAAGGCACATTGTATGAGGGCCTTGTCCTCTTCAATGGCATACTGAAAAGGGGTGGTTTCTAGAATTATTCTGTAGGAAGCAACTTCATCCTTTATTTATACCTTCACAAAATGCTATAAACTGGACTCCTTCTTTAGATCTAGGACAAGCTTTGCTAGGACCATTCACTAGGGGCTCCAGGACATGTATCCTTCATCTTTCCAGGTAGGGTAAGATTTGCGGATTGATCCATAGGCTACTGCAACAATGGGAATGAAGAGCATACTACAGATGTGTAAGTCCTATTTGTGCATAACATTAGATGTTTGAATTTCTTCACTGCTGTAGTAGCTGCAACCACCAACCATCCCCCTTTATTATGGTTGTTATTGTTGTTGTTGTTTGGAAGATTTTTATGGTGATTATTGATTGTTGGATGCTGGCTTAGGATGAATCTTCCATTCTGAGGGCAGTACAGTACTGAAGATTTACCTCAATCTGGTTCCTGATATATTTCCCTCTAAAATGTGTGCAGCCTATCAGCAGTCAGAGTTAGTGAAAGGGAGGGCAGTTAGAGATTGTGCAAGCTTTCTGGATGCTGTATCCTGGGCAGGACATTACCTACAGGCCACTGCAGTAGTGAGGAAATGTGAACATCTGCTGTTGTGTATAAGTAGGATTTTCACAACTGTACTTTATTCTAGGAGATTTAGTGTGCATCAGCTTAGGATGAGATGATTAAGACCCCAACAAGCTTTGTCAAGGATGGCCTGTTCCTTTCATTCAGTACTGAGGAAAGCTCTTATTGCCCCCATCATACCATTTTTAAGCAAAGCCCCAGCTTCAGAACATTTAAGCATAACAAAAAGATTTGTACTAAATTCCATTCTGGCCACATTGATGTTGCTTTTATCAGTGCCAGAAAACTTAACAATTCATTGCCTAATATTGAGGATATTGAGCAAGTTGAAAACATCTATATCTGTGTAGTAACAGACACTAGGTTTCAGTTTAAGGACAGCACTGCTTCATTACCAGGCGTCAGTAGCTATGAGACATTCAAGTCTATTGTAAACTGTAGGAAAGTGTAATTGAGAGGAACACGATTGTCTATTGACAGATTTCCCACTACACACAAAAAGATCTTACTGAACTTCAGCTTACTTTAGAAAAGACAGTGGGGGGGATTCAGTAATCCTCTGTGTAGGATGAACGAAGTCCTACTCGGAGACTGGCGTCTAAGAGTTAGACATCAGCGCATCATGCATATGCATGAGGGCGTGCAGACTCAACTCCCAGGCTAACACAGAGCGTGCAGGAATGCAGGGGGCATGTCAGACTGCCTAGCAGTCCAAATATCCACGCCCCTGCAAGTGCCTAAATCTGAAAATGTCAGCAGATATGAGCGAGTCCGCTCAAATGTGTATACCCCCAACACTACACTCCCCCACATTCAAAACCCCTGTACAAATTAAATAAAAGTTAAAACTATTTTTTTTTATCATTCCTGAAATACCTGCCCGTATTTGCACGGGTGTGCCCATTGCTTAGCTGCAGTAAGCAGTGTAGACATCGAAGAGGATAATAAACTACTAATATGCAAATTAAGCCAAATTGCAATAGCGTAGTGGTAGAGCCTTCGCAGAAAGAGGAGAAATTCCCGGTTTGAGTCCCACCACTCCCCTTTCCATTTTTATTAGGAAATCTGTGCATAAAAATAATTCCTGACCTTAACGTTTTAAATTCTATTAAAATGCATTTAAATGGCCAATGTAGTAGTGAACGATATTTTAAATATAAGAAGGTGAAACGGTCATGCATACTAATGAATGCATAAGAAACCTATGTTAAGCAATGTGAAGCACTGCTAAGCAACATTTACCAGTATTAAGCACATTTAAGAATAATTGCCCATAGCCAAGCACTGCTTTAACTAGCACAATATAATTGCCCATAGCTAAGCACTGCTTTAACTAGCACAATATAATTGCCCATAGCTAAGCACTGCTTTAACTAGCAATGGCTTTGTGCGTAGCTGCGCACTGTGCCAACTAGCGCAACATAGAGTAACGTTGGGCAAAGTAGAGCAAAGTCGACTAAACATAGCCACACCTCCTAGCTGGTCAGGCCGGTCGTAAAATAAAAAGCAATGACAGGCCTCAAACCCAGGATACTGTGCACCATAATCACAGGACTAAACCACTAAGCCATGACAGCTTTAAATATGAATGCATTTCAAACACACTCATATATATATCAATGGAAGTTTACCCATTGCTAGGCAGGTTTGCTCTTAGCTGAGATTTTTCAAAACCGGCCAATCACAAATAAGTGTGGGAAATGAGGCATATTTAAGCTCCATAGGAGGGAATAATTGCCATAACTGGTTGTAGCTCCCATCTGCAGACAGTATGGCTGGTGTTGGAGAGGGCTCTCATTTTCGAGCGCAACGATGGGGCATTGAGGAGTCAAAAGTTATGGTTTGGCTCCTCGTCCATCATCATGATGCAAGACTCCTGCAGGGCCAGTGTCAGGGAACTGAGTACAAAGCAGAAGCCTGGAACCATTTAGCACATGATCTCACCAGTGCCACAGGCGTCCCTCAGACTGGTGAGCAGGTCAGACACCACCATGCAGACCTGAAGAGATGCAAGGAGGACCAACTGAACCACTGGATACAGGAGGCTTGTGGAATGCCAAATGCCCCACTACTGAGTATATAGCCATGGAATGAAGTATATAAGAATTGCTATTGTAGTCTGTATTATGGATAGGCATGTCTCAATATCCCTTCATTTACTTCACAGCTGCAGGTATCCATGCTGCGAATCAGCAAGCTTATGCAGATAGGCTGCGCCACCAGGCAGGTTAGTAAATATTCTGCATGTATGGTCATATAAAAGAAGTGAGAGAGCCTGGAAAAGAGTGTTGTAATCCATTATTAAAGGTATAAAAAGTGTGGAATAACTTCTCTGCATGTACTGTCATATAAAATAAGTGAGACAACATGAAAATGTGTTGTAACCCATTAATAAAGGTATAAAAAGTGTGGAATAACTTCTCTGCATGTACTTTTATATAAAATAAGTGAGACAGCATGAAAAGGTGTTGTAACCCATTAATAAAGGTATAAAAAGTATTGAATAAAAGACCTCTGCATGCACTGATATATCAAATAATTGAGAGAGTCACTAGAAAAGTGTGTAATGTAATTCTTCTTCTTTTGGCTTTTTCTGGTTAGGGGTCACCACAGCGGATCACCTGTCTGCTCATGATTGGCAGCGGAGATTTACAGTGTCGAATTGCCAGCCTGGCACCCGACCTTCCACAGAAGGTGCACACACGCACACACTCACACCTAGGGTCAATTTAGAGTGTCCAATCCACCTGCAGCATGTCTTTGGGATGTGGGAGGAAACCAGAGCACCTGGCGGAAACCCACGCGACCACAGGGAGGACATGCAGACTCTGCACAGAAGGCACCCCAACCAAGAATCGAACCGGAGAACTTCTTGCTGTGAGGTGGCAATGCTAACCACTGCACCACCGTGGCTGCCCAAAATTGTGTAATGTAATTAATAAAGGTATAATTCCTGGAGTGTGTCCGTGTCACTTTCTGCGATATGTTGTTGTACCCTTGCATAATAGAAATAGTACTGTTGTATTAAGTGCAGTCAACCCACACATGGGTAGGCCCATATAAAGTGGATGAAGGGAGTGCCAGTAGCTGTTAAACATATATACAGTCCTCAACTGTCGGTTAATGGCCGGCATGTACAGGTTAATCTGGCACATGAGTAGCTTGTTAATGTGTTCCCCAGAAATGTCAGTATGCTGCTAGAAATGTAGGGGGCTGTTAACATATACCTCATAATGTCACCTGAATACATCCAGATATGTAGATACATAGATATAAATGAAAAATATAAATATGTAGCAGTAACATCTGCATCCAGGACAGTTTGTATGTCAGATACAGGTCAGGTATATCAAGAACTAGCAAAACCCATTTCACAATTTAACGGACCTAGCCTAGTGTAATAATACATGTAGGGGATATTTAACTGCAGTCAATAGGTATGTAGTGTAAACTATAAGTATAGATAAGTTGTTAATGGAGGTATGTTTTTACACCCTACTGTATGTGCATAAACAATGCAATTCCACACTTCAATGGGTATGTCTAATCTCATAACTTTTGTTGGGACACATATCCTATTGTTATATAAATATATGCATGTACTTCGATGCATGTGCCCTGTTCACATGCCACAATCTTGGTGGCCTGTTGCCACCAATCAATCCTGCATGCTGTTTGAATGTCCACTGTTGTACTATATATGCATGTGTTATGCTTGCTGTTCAACTGTTGGAACTCTGGTGTGTTGGATTAATGAGAATACTACTCTATGCTGTTACAACTAAACTGGAATGCTTTTGGCTATTACTAACCCATATTGTCATTAAATCCTCGTAAACATAGAACGTATGGGAAGGCCGGTCCCAGTGGACCCACCAGTCCCACCTCAGCTGGCGATGGCACCTGGCACCAGCAGTTCCGGTGCCCAGCCCGGGACCCCCTCCTCCATTGGTCCTGTGCCACCTTCGGGTGGAAGTGCTGCATGGGATGGGGCTCATCCCCCCATGCAAGTGTGGGCGGAGGAGGTCCACCTATCACCCTCTGAATGGTCTGGGTTGTGGTGCATAGGGAGATCCAGCGTTCAGTCGCTGATCCTCTATGCCAGCTCGAGGCAAGAGTGGCGTGACTCACGTGTGAGCCTGCCCCTCATACGCAGCCCCCAGCACAGCCACCCCCCGGGCTTTGAAGGTGCAGTGGTGACTGCCCATGGGTGGGGATCTCAGTTCCACTGTTGCCATCTGTGGGCTCATGGGCTTGCTATTTCTAAACACCCTTACCCGTCAATGGTGTTCACCCACCCCATGTGTCATATTCCGCCCCTGTATGTATCTTGTTTGTCTTGTCTGTTTACCTCCCCAACCTACCTCCCAAAATATACCTACTTCCTCTACCCCACATTCCACTCTCACCAGAAAAAAAAAAATGGGCAATCTGCACCCCAAAAAAATTACGCCCCATACATAGCTATCCAATTCACATACATGTCCGCTGGACACAAACAGAAATTTAATTGGCAGTACAACATACTTTTGTTGTCCTCACCCCTCTCTCAGGGGTGGAAAGTTTCGAAATTCCATTCAAATTACTAGTATATGCACAGCTGTTGCTGTTAAAGAAATGGGCAGCTATGGACCTTCCCTACTCCCGTCCTGCACATCCTGAGCTGTTTTCCCTACTGTCTTTCCCTCTTTGTGCCCCTTTTTTCAACACTTTCCTATCTCCCCATTTTCTTTTCTTTCAAAGAAATGAGCGCGGGAGTTAGCGGGAGTAAGCACATTTAAGCAGTAGTTAGCGTTTTTGCGCGAGTGTGCGCTTAGCTAAGCTTGTGTGCGCTTAGCTAAGCATCGTGCAAACCCACGCAAACCCAATTACAACTGCTTAAAAGTTCCTTAGTCACTCTGTATGTCAGGGCCCTTGTTCTGCTCAGCAGCAAAATAAAATAACTCTGTAAGTCTTGAATCCCGGACTTTGTACACACAAGACTGCATGAAGTACCACTGTGCCATGGTAAACATACAACAAATTGGTGCAGAAATCAATATATCATGCATCAGAATGAGTGAATGTTAAGGACAGATAGGAATGCCATAACACAAATCCTGTTCTGTGGATCTTTATCAGCAGTTCTTGTGGAATTTCATTACATGACTGTGAAAAAGAACCCGCCATTCAAGCAGGAAATAATGTTACAGCAGCACTTTACCACCCCCACACAGTATTATAGCAGGACAAACACTAGCATATCTGATTAGGGCAGAGGCCATACTTCTCAACTGTGACTAGTTTTCAGGCATGTCCCTGATTCCAAGACAGGTTTTAGCTGTGTCCCTCCGAATCCCACTGAAAGCTACTGAAGTTAGGCAGAAAGGTGGTGAATTACACTTAATGAATAATGACAAAAAGTAAGAGTTAGATACCACTTGTACTCCAGGAAATGAGTATTAATCCATATGCTCTGGTTCTCTCAAAGTCTCAACCTAATGTTTCTAATATTGAAAAGATGTATCTCACTTCGACCTACTTTACCCTGAGTCTGTTCAAAATGTACCTGAATGTTTGAGAGGCCTGGCAGAGGCAGAAACACACAGACATATCAGCTATTCTGCTGTTACACACTGAGCAAATAGCTTTGAAAGGAGTTCCAGAAGCATACCCTTATGTAGGAGTACAACACTGAAATACCAAGGGATGTAGCCATGTACGGGTAGCAACCAACTGTGACAATGCCATTGTTCCAGTGCTGAAAAGACCGGTGTGGTGCACAAAGAATAACAGGCTAACCTCTGGCTACCATCTGGATAGGTCCACAGTTGGGAGCTACGCAGACAGACTACTTGCCTTGGTAAACTAACAGGTACACAGCAACCCTTTAAGTCCAGCAAGATAAAGTTCACACATTAATACATAATGCTCTCTGTCCTACTGCACCCCTACCCAAATGTACAATAAACCTGTGTGTTCAGGGTCTACCGAGGATGTAGGTAGGCATACTCATTACAGAAATTTGTACAGTTTTCCTGAGCAGCCTGTGTTAATGTTAGCACTAAAAAAGCACAAACTGTTCAAAAGTGAGTGAATATTCACAGTATAGCAGTTCACAAACAGTTCATGTGCCAAATGAATACATCTCAATAACTACTTTTGTATGGCAGGAAATTGTAAAAGTAGAAAAGAAACTACATACTCACATGTATCTTGTGTTAGCATATGTAGGGGTGAGTACAATTCTACACTGACAACTGTGTAGTAGAAGTGGCAGCATTCAGGTCTGAGTACAACAATAATATCAGTGGCTACACCCCTAGCTTCAGATATAAGAACTATACCAACCTTCTGACTTACACAACTGTGTCCACAACAAACAAGCATAGGCCCCACTCTGGAAAGCTGAAAGGGCTACGCCTACCTGACATAGCAATTTATAGCATTGGGTTGCTATGACAGTGAGTACTGCAATTACCACACAGCAGGCTGCTTGCAATTACCAAATGGTGGCCACCAATTGGTGCAGAGGCCATCACATGCACATGTGCAGATACCTATAAAAGCAGGCTGTACCTGCTGGCCACACATGCAATCACCCCATTGCAGATGGTGAGAGAGAGAGAGAGAGAGAGAGGGAGACACAGAGACAAGGACAGAGACAGAGAGAGAGTGAGCGAGACTCACACTCCCACCCACAGCAGTGGGAAAAATAATAATAATAAACTAATAAAAAAATTAAAATATAAAAAAAAATAATTACATTAAGCCAAAGATACTGCTAACTGAAAACTACAAACTCATACAAAGGAAAGGTATGTAACAGATATGTATTTACTGGCATGTAGTAGCTGCATTTGAAGACCACTCTACATACGGTGAAACATCAATATGTGGCAGCAGTACGTATCTATGCACAGATGCCATGCATAACTACTGTCATGGACAAATCAGTGTGTAGCTGTGTGCAGTGGGACATAACTGTGATATATGTAGCTCAGCATTAAATGTCAAACATCTGAACCATGTTATCTGTGTTCTGTACAGTAGTGTGGACAATGGCTGTTTGGGGGTGTAGCGCATACAGCTATATAACCATGGATGTGACAGAGTAACACATGCATGGTAGTCATATAAACATGTAGCTTAGCACTGGCAACTGCTGTACCAGGCTCGTATGCTAATCTAGCATTTGCAGCTTGTATACACCCTCCAATATTACTGTGTGCTCACACATGACACCTGTTCATATTGCAGCAAGGCCCAACAGGTCAGCTGTGAGGTCCAGGGACTTACAACAGTGTGGACCTTGTGTGTGTATGGCACACACACATATGGAGAGATCTATCAGTGTCAGATATATTAGCATCTGTACATGTGCATAGAGCAAGGGCCATACTGCAACTGTTTCTGAAGGGAGGTCATATACATGTTGGTGAAGGTTGTTATGTGCATATTTGTATGTAGGTAGTAGTGTGTAGCAAACAAGCCAGCATACATTGCTGGTATATGACATGTGGTGGTTAAACGCTGTGGGTGTGATTTGTTAGGTTTGCAGTGTTGCAGCCAGTGAGGTCTGCTAAAGCCACATGGGCTGAGAACACATTCAATGCATTTCGCACAAGACTGTGCAATATCATTACATAACTGTATAGATCACATACTTCACATAATTGATATTCCCACCATGAAAGGTGGACTGTATATGTGCCTATATGTATATCTATATGTACACCAATGGATGTTTATATGTATGTGTGTGTATATATATATATATATATATATATATATATATATATATATATATATACATATACATATACACATATATATATATATATATATATATATATATATATATACATATACGTATACATATATATATATATATATATATAGAGAGAGAGAGGGAGAGACTGAGTAATATTTACTGCAACAGATGCCTGGAGACAAACCATGGCCTCAAGCTCAATGTCTGAAATTCATTGGCGTCCCTTTTGTTAAATACTCTGTACCCATGAACTACCACATAGGTGGTAGTTGACTTAACACCGAAAGTGTGATAAGTGATCATGGGGCACAGGAGGACAGTAGTCTCCCCCTTGATAATCACAGTGCCACACTAGTCATGTAATCTGTCTACATGGCACACCTCATCACAAAAGCTGTGTCACCTAGGGAAAAAGAGGTCAGTGTTCCTCTCTACTCATCACTCACAAAACCCATTATAGAGTACAATGGCCTTTCTGGTATGTACCTCACAAGACATCTACAGCAACTAGAAAGACCACAAACATATCTCACAAAGAGTAATACTGTCCTCAAACAGATGCCCTATGCAGAACGTCTCACAAAACCACAGCTAGACTGTGTCACATACTGGCAACCCAGAGGTGACCTCTGCCTAACATACAAAGCTATGTCAAACCCAGAGCTGTTGGACATGCTCCACGTAAACAGATTACAATCCCTATGAGCTAAATGCTCTAGGGACCTAAACCTTGTCACCTCAATAAACAGGATATGCTGGAGGGATAGATTCCTATCTCAGAGACATCCCATACTCTGAAACAAACTACCTATCAATAGCAAACAAAGTCCCTCAGTAGCACTCGTCATGAATAGTCTTGATGATTGGATGGGAGATAGGAAATACACCCCGGGAATCACCTTTGTGGCTCTGCTTGACAGGAACACATGAAAGGAAATTACTTTGGTGTCAAAGGCCAGGGTACCGTATGGCTAGGTTTCTATAGGCCCTAGGGCCAATAGCCTATTACCTACCTATGAACCAATACACACCCACATGTACTTGTTGCAATAATTGCTATGTGAAGTTGACTAAGTGTGCTGTTGAATGTGTTGGTGAATGTGTCACAGTTGTGTATATGTGGGATAGCTTAGTGGGAAACTGTTTCTGTTATGGTATTATGTGTCCTAGCTCTGATCCCAGCAAAAGATGTGTATGCTATTGCTAGCCAGAAAAAGCAGTATGGCATATGGTCTGACGTAGTCCCTTTGTGTTAACTGGGGTGTGCCATTGGAGGATAAAGCAGTACAAGTATGCTCATTGATTGTTACTGCTGGTGAATCATACCCCTTTATGAACTGTAGTACTACTTGAAGCTGTAGGCCTAAACAGCACAGTATGGTGTATGCCCACATTGCTTGCAAACACTGTTTTGTGTGTTCCCTGTAGTCCTCATAGATTACATACCTCAGGCATAAGGGTTTGTAAGTACTGACACACAGTACTGTATGGTACACACGTAAAGCTCATTTGGGTTGCCATACCTCTGTGTCCTATATGTATGTCTGATGTGTGTGTGGGTATGCCTGTAATATGCCCTCGGTCATACGTGTGTTACAGGATATAAGTGCGTATCTAGCAACATGTATAGTCTAGTACAGCAGTATGCCACCTATAGTTACAAATGTGCACATATTGTAGGCAGAGGTTTTCCATCAACAACTAGTGTGGTATACTGGTAATACTGTAACTGGACTTTACAATCATTGCAATGGATTACATATTTTGTTATGCATTAGCTTGATATATACCTCCTGTGGCTAGGTGGTGCATTGTGTCGCATACAGTGTGCCATGTACTGTTGCATAGTCTTACATAGTGGTTTTTCCTTAGTCGCTGTGCAGAAAATGTTTTAATATATAGAGCGTGTCAGGCACTGTCAGGCAGTTGTTGTTTGGGCACTGATATGTGGTATTGAAAGTGTGTATCCTCTGACAGACAATAGTTTGCTATTGATGGCAGTTCAGTGATATCTGTATTGTAGAATTTTAAGTGTGCCACATGACTTGCTCACACATATTGTTTTATTGTCTTCCAGGGTCATGTCCCACCATCGCAATCCAGCGTATAGCCGTGCAGAGGATGAGATTTTAACCAGCTGTCTCATCCAACAGTACACAATGTTATTTTCAAGAACCAGCCAGGACCAGCACGAGCGGACTGTGTTGTGGCAAGATGCTGTCCATAGGATAAATGAAATAGGCATGCATAACCGGACTTATGAGCAGGTACAACATCACTGCAGTGATTTACTTAGACATGTCCGGCAGCATGCGTCTGATGTCCGTAGGCAACAGCTTGCCACAGATGGTGGGGTTGCCACCCACCCCTCCTCACCAGAGTGGAGGAGCTGCTCCTGAGCCTGGGGGCTCCCGGCCAACAACAACAACAGCACTCATGCATCATCATGGAGGCCAGAGCCCCCCAGCAAGTTCACATGGAGCGTGCAGGTAAGATGCCATATCTGTAGACTACTGTTACCTCTATTGTTAGATCATGCATATGTGAGATGTGTACTGTGTAGTTAGAAGATGTGGAGCCTGGTGTTGTTCAAGACTGATAATTTGGAACATGATGTGTACGCCTGTGACTGTCAACCATTGTGCTACTGTAAGATTGCAAACCCACAGTAGCAATGTCACAGTATTTGCCACTGACAAACTGTTTCATATCCTTGTAGGTCCCTCTTGTGTGACAGCAAGGCAGCAGACCCATGCTGGTGAGTGTGTTCTACATTCAATATTGCTAACAAAATGTGCATGTCATAGGTGTAGGCTATCTACACATGTAACACACCTACGCATAATGCATGCTGTGCATGTTTGCTGTGAGACTATGCACTTCTCAGTAATGTGAGTGGCTGCCTCAAACACATGCAATACACTGAGCATCCCAAACAATTGTGGCTACACTATAGTGGACATTGGATAGGCAGGTGATACTCATGCACACGACATACACAACTCTGTCATACGCAGTACATGTTAATATGCTACACATGGCGTACTCAGACACACGCTGTAAGGTCACACTCCAGTATCCCAAATGTCACCCACACAGCGCACATAATATACCTGAGGAGTAGAGGCTTATCATGGGGCAGTGCAAAACTCTCCAACACACAACACATTCATGTTAGGCAATGCTCCCCATTGGGCACCTCACAAACCCATGGAACAACTGGCTGTGAAATGGTGAATGTAGCCATGGTACTGTGGTTCAGGTTCATCATGATAGGTGCCAATCTGGCACACATAAGTAGCCTTGAGTGACCACATGATGCTGCATGATGATGGCTCATGGTATAACACGCCATCCAGTTACAGTAACCACAGTACTACACATAGCATTCTTTGCTATACACCTCAATGTTGTGTGTGTGCAAACATATGCACCTATACACAATATGCATAGCAATCACCACTTGCACAAAGTGACACATATATGTCTTGTAATGCCATTGAGTGTATAGGTCACATGACACACATTGGGTATGTGTAATGCTTAATGTTGCAGTTGTGTTGTAGCATGCCATGTCATGGCTGGCACTGGTATTTCCACAATATGTTCTACACTCACCATAACTGCTGTACAATGGATATGTTGGCAATGGTATTCCATCAGGTATAGATGCACCACTCATCCTGTGTGTATACATAGCATGCATGTGCTAAACCTGTGTCCATAATTATCTGCTAAAGACACAGATGCTCTAATCAGAAATGGATATCTATGTGACACACTGATACATATCCAACCATGGTATGTATACCTGTGAGTAATGGTGCACAGAACATGGCAGAACTTTTTATATTGCACAGCAATGTTGTGTCCATGTACACATTGCGTTCCAGGGTGAGGCCAATCACTGAACAAAACACACATGCATCAAAGCCATGTATACTGTTATTAGCAAGGGCTGTCTACACTCACACTGCATGCTGTTGAGCAACACACATCCTGCATGCTGTCATGTTTGATATAAATGTTTGGCTTGTGATACTGTACCCCACCATCACACGCTATTGAGTATGTTCTGGATTGCTGGTGGTGTGTGTGTGTGTGTGTGTGTGTGTGTGTGTGTGTGTGTGTGTGTGTGTGTGTGTGTGTGTGTTGTAGTGAAGAGTGTATTTGTGTGCATGTGTGCATGTGTGCATGTGCTCATGTGCGCATGTGTGCATGTGCTCATGTGCGCATGTGTGCAAGTATGCATGTGTGCATGTGCGCATGTGTTCATGTGTGTATGTGTGCAGACATCATGTACAGGTCGTAAAGTGTGTTTCCTGTCTCCCTCTCACAGGTGCTGATTATGGGCTGGTTCACTGCAGCAGGGAAACTGATGTCACTGAGCATGATAGTGATAATGACGATAGGTGTGTTGAGGCACAGGCATGTTTGCCAGGGTCTGTCGTTGGGCCAACAATCGACAGTAGACAAGTGTCCACCCCATCCATGCACACAGTCATTCTGCCAATACATCCATCACCAATGCCCTTAGCTGAGGGACAGCATACAACTGGCATTGGCCAGGACAGTGTGGTATCTATGGCACATGCATCCCAACACAGCAGCCATACCCAGATGTCTGGAAGGGTACCACATAGGCAGATGTCCAGGGGGTTTCATCAGAGCACTGCTGCTCATCATGCCACTGGCAGATCTGCCACAGTTCTTACAACCTCATGCATGTTCCAGGCTGTCATGGAGGCACAGGCACGTATGGAATGGTACACTAGACAGGGACTAAGGGCACAGAGGGCACATAACACCTCTTTAAATGACAGTGTCTGTGACCTAGCAGGTGCCATCCGTAATTACATTGAGGTCATGGATAGACATTGGGGTGAGACATTAGATGTCCTCCGCAATGTCATGTCCATGTGTCAGGACACAGTGGGAGGGGTGAGACGTCGACATGAATGTATGCCAGCAACATCAGCAGCTGGCAGTCACCGCAGACGTCCCTCAAGTCACAGCCGCTCCCGTAGTGCCAGTACCAGCCCCAGCAATGTTGGGGGTGGGCTATCCATAGACCATCCTAGAAGACCATGTGCACATGGCTCTGGACAGTCCCAGCAGGGACCTGCATCCAGTGTACATCCATCTACCTCTGGGGATAGTACCCAGTCAGGCTTAGTACCTGATAGTGTCAGTAACACCCCTGCCAGGCACAGGTACCGTATTCGTGGCCAGGGACGGTGATCTGTAAAGCCTGGCAGGTACAGTTTGTGGCTGTCCCACAAATACCCATATATGGCAGCCACATGGTGGAACTGTGTGCATGCAGACACACACACATAAACAAGACATCTAGGGCTACCACATACATGCACACATTACATCAACATTGGCCCATAGCAGTACTCTTGGCCCTCACACACACACACACACACACACACACACACACACACACACACACACACACATACATGTTGATTGTATGGCTCACTGTAGGCCACTGGCAAACCAACAACACACCCTGTGCATATGATGAATCCTGTGCCACCTCCTGTCATCTGTAACATCGATGCAGGAACAGGCTACCATGGTGCTGATGCACAGGGTGACTTTATAGCAGTATAGCAATGTTAGCATGCTGTCAGCAGTAGAGTGTAATGATATGCTTGAAGGTGTAGCTGAGAAGGCATGATGCAAGTAAGCTATGATTGTCAAGGTAGTAATGTTTACACCAGGGTTAGTTCCAATAGTGTATTGTCAGCCCACGTGCCACTTGGCTGATGTGTGTAGTATTGGCAGCATGTGTTAGAGAGTGGACAGTATGTGTGAGATGTGTATGGCACAGATTTGCAGGTGTACATTTGTGAACATGGTGGAGGTGTGCTGTCTGCATGTACATGCATAGTGGACTTATGGGCAGGGTGACATGCCCTGTATTACACAGTAACACTCCATAGTCTCTATTGGTGGCCAGTATGCATTGTACTACAAACATTTCGGAACTTCACTACACATGTGTGTATGACATGGTTTGACACTATGCTGTGGGTTATACTGTTACTATCTGTCATTGTTTTGCATTCTGGTAGTATACACAACTTCAACAGCCTGACCATAACCAATCGTTAGATGATGTTTTGACAACTGACACACAGATGTAGGACACACAGTAACATTTGGACACTTCAGGTACTATACTATGCCAGTAACCAGTGGTATTCACCTGCACCCATTACTGAGACCACTCCTGTTTGGCATATAACTCTCTTAGGTACAAGCAATCACAGTAGGGATATGTCCGTCCACATGTGGTAATGCATACTGTGGCCTATTATGCATTCTCCAGAAGACAAACACATCCTCCACAAGGGTATCACACAGACAGATCCCTGTTGTCAAACCCATACTGTAAAGCTATAAGCCAACCAAAGCATAGTCATCCACCTTTGAGGTACATAGTATCCCCACAGTACCACATACGTAGTAGCCACCACTGTGAAGAACAGGTGCCAATGTACATGCAACCAAGTGGTACATCGTCTGTTCTTTGATAATCACATTTCCAAAGGTATGTTTGAATCCCTCGGTGGATCACTTAAGCAATAAGGGGTCTGCATGCATATCCACAAACGTTGTTGTACACCTATAATGAATAGCCATCATTGATAGATCCTGCTGCTTTTGAACAGGTCTGACATATACCTTGGCCATAAACTCTCACTCACACAATTCTATAGAAACTGTAATGAGTGTGTGTGACACAGTTGACCTAGGCTAAGGATCACTGCAGTGGCTGGCCTTGTCACAAGCATACAGATGTGACCTAAGGTCTGGAAAGCAGCAGCACACTCTTGAAAAGATGCCAGATGTGCTCTTGGAGAAAGCAGGGTTCCCACACATGCAATAATTGAGGTCACATCTACGTATATGTATTTGCCACACAGCTAACTCACAGTGTAATGCACATACTGGTGTCATACTGATATGTCATACAGTAGTAAAAGCAAAACCCACAACCCACTGACTAACAGTGTCACACACAATAAGCAAACACACACACACACACTCACCAAGTGCAGGATTCAAACCACTACCTAACTACTTCATGATATGAGAGGAGCATGCATTAACACAATGCGCTATACACATTAGTGAGAAGTTTCTTTTCCACAGGTTTATTTGTAGGATGGTGACATCATCAGACCTGACAACGATTAGTGTATCACTTTTAAGGTGTTTGAGTACTCTCCAAAAAGGTTGCGCTTCTCCAAGGAGATCACATACACACACTTGTCAAGTGCAGAATTCAAACCCCTACCTGACTGCTTTATTCTACTACAGGAGTACTCATTTACATGACGTGCCATACACATTACTGGGAATTCTATTTTCCACAGGTATATTTGTAGGATGATGACATCATCAGAGTTGAGTAAGATGAGTATACCACTTTTCAGGTGTTGTGGTTGTCTCCAAAAAGGTTGCTCCTCTACTAGGAAATACACACACAAACAGTTACCACAGGATTCAAACCCCTACCTAATGCTATTAGAGCAGTACGCATTTACATGACATGCTATACACATTACTGGGGGTTCTTTCCACAGGTATATTTGTAGGATGGTGACAGCATCAGACTTGACGAAGATGAGTATACCACTTTTAAGGTGTTGTAGTTGTCTCCAAAAAGGTTGCTCTTCTACAAGGAGATACACACACACTCTCATACAGTTATCAAGTGCAGGATTCAAACCCCTACCTAATTACTTAATGATACTAAAGCAGTATGCATTTACACAATGCACTATACACATTACTGGGAGTGCTTTATTCCACAGGTATATTTGTAGGATGGTGACATCATCAGAATAGACAAAGTGGGTTACATTAGGTGACATTAGGTGGGCTGCATAGAAGGCATTTGTAGACACTTTGACAATGTGATCATCAAAGGAGAGTTTACTGTCTACCTGGGTCCCCAGGGCCATAATTACATTCTCTGTACATACTGGATTCCCACCTATGTGGTAATTTGTGTGCACCTTGTTTTATCCAAAGGGGATGACTATGCATTCTTTGGCATTCTGCTTGACGGCTTTGTTTTGACAACAGGTATCTGTCTCTGTAAAACCCTGCTGTAGGATGTCTGTGTCAGCCATGGAGTTGATTATGGACCACATTTATCAGTCATCTGCAAACTTGTTCAGCCATACTCCTCCCGTGCTTACCTGTACCTCTGAGCAGTATCTACTGAACAGGCAGGGTCCCAGGACCAATACCTGTGGGATGTCATTTGTGACTGGTTTAGAGTTGGACATGGCACCCGCAACTCTGAACATGTGTGTTTGATCTGTGAGCCAGTTGGACACCCATCCTGTGATGTAGATGTTAACGTTCAAGCTGATAAACTTGTCCATGATGCCAGAGTGGGGAATGGTGTTGAAAGGCCTTAGTGAGGTCCCGGTGGGCTGTGTGGACTACATTCACCTCCATCTATGTCCTTGGTAACTGTTTCAAATAAGTCAACTAGGTTTAGGAGCCAGGATTTGCCTTTAACAATGCCAAGTTGGGTAGAGTCCAGTGTCTGGAGGTCCCCAGTGTCTCTGTTTGTGGGTTCCATGATTATTTGCTCCATAGCTTTGCAGACCAGGCTGAGTAGGCCTATAGGGCAATGGTTTCCTGGTTCTGTTGTGGCACCCCCTTTGTGGAGCTGGATGACTGTTGCTGAATGCCATTCTCTGGGTACATAGCCTGTGGTAAGGTTGAGTCTGGACAGATAATGTAGGTGAGGGTGTAGTTCCTTTTGGGGCTGGGGTAAGTCGCAGCCTGGGACACCATCCAGTCCCATTGATGCTTTGTTCTTAGCTTTGGAGAGGGCTGTTTTGACATGCATGTCCATGAAGTCTGGTGCTCTGCATTCTTCTGAGATGGACACAGGCCCTTTTGGGGGTGATGGGGGGGGAGTTTGCACTGAACTTGTCCCCCAGGATGTGGGCAATGTAAGTTGGTTCAGTGTATCTTTTTTTCATTTTGCAGTAGCTGACAGCATATTTGAGAGTTGCCACCTAAATGTTTGGTATAGCTAATGAAGGCTTTGTGGTTGTTATTCTTACATTCCTTGGCAATTTGTCTTTAGAAACTGGCCTTGGATTATTTTATGAGCGATCATTGTTTCTTCCTAATGATGATCAGTGATGCCTTTCCTTTTGTGAAGTTTGCTCTATCATGTGTTCATTCCCTCCTTCTGTTGTCTACCTTATTTATGTGCGATGACCACCAGATTGGTTTCCTATTTTTGGAGGAGTGCATCTTGGTTTCATTTGGCATGTCTTGATCCATGCATCCCTGTAGATGCACATAGAATGCACTTGAAAATGATTCTGCAGATTGTATAGCATTATCCTATAGCAAGGGTGATTTTGAACTTTCCACTTTGGTCTTGAGAAGAGTGCTGTTTGCTTTAGAAACTTTCTTCACAGTGGTTTCCTTGACTGTGGGGGGGGGGGTGATGTGGATGTCCACTGTGATTACTTTATGATCTGATATTACCAGCAAGGGGTTTATCTCTGTTGTGGAACACTGGTACCCCATGTTGGTGATGATCAGGTCCAGTATGTTGTCACCTCTAGTGGGCGTGGTGGCCAGCTGTTCCAGAGCATTTGAGTTTTTAAACTCTAGGAAGCATTGGGCAGAGGACGTTGTACACGAGTGATTCTCCCAGTCAGTGTTTTGGTAGTTGTAATCTCCTCATATAATGGTGTTTGGTAGGACCTTTATATTTTCCACTGTTCTTAGGAATACTGAGTGAGGTTCCTGAGACATTGCAGGTGATCTGTAGCAGGCTACAATCTGATAAGCAGCTTTGCCCAATGTTAGTTGCACTTGCATGGTCTCCAAGGCCTCATGCTGTGCCACTAACCTAAAGATGTGGGTATTCATAAGTTAAATGGATACACCACTTCCTTTTGTATTTCACTCTGGGTTTTGGGGCCGAAGATCAGAGGGATTGTGAGTGTTTTACATGGAGCATGTCCAACAGATCTGTGTTTGACATAGCTTTGTATGTTAGGCAGAGATCACCTCTGAGTAGGTGATATGCGAGAGAGTACAGCTGGAGCATTTTGAGGCGGTCTGTGTATGGCATGTATTTCAAGCTACTAATGCTATTTGTGAGGTATTTCTGCAAGCTTTCCAGTTGTTGTAGATGTCTTGTGAGGTACATAGCAAAAGGGGCGTTGTACTCTATTATGGATCTAATGAGTGATGAGTAGAGGGGAACAATGTCCTCATCTATTCTGCGTGATACACCTTTTGTGATGAGGTGTACCACGTAGAAAGATTTCCTGACTACTGCAGGGATGTGATTATCACAGGTGTGTCCATTGTCCACCTGTGACACAAGGTCTCTTATTACACTTTCAGTGTTAAGTATACTACCGCCTATGTCGCAGTTCATGGCTACAGAGTTTTTACCAAAGGGGATAACAATGCACATTTTGGCACTGAGCTTGAGGCCATGGCTTTGACACCAGGCATCTGTCTCAGTGAAGCCCTTTTGTAGGATGTTCACATCTTCAGTAGTTTTGATTATGGCTCCTAGTTTGCAGTCATCTGGAAACTTCATTAGCTACAGACCTTCCATGTTAAAGTTTACTTCAGGGAAGTAGATACCCGACAGGTCAGGACCCAGGACTGAACCCTGTGGTACTTCACTTGTCTCTGGTCCAAAGTCGTACTTGGTGTCTGCTACTTTCACAGTGTGTGTTCTGTCAGTTAGCCAGTTGGCAACCCATCTTGTGCCATAGCGATTTATACCTAGTTTAGTGGGTTTATCTATAATTCCAGAGTGGGGGATGGTGTTGAAAGCCATGGAAAGTTCTACATAGGCTGTGTGAACCATCTTACCCTTGTCTACGGTTCTGGTGACTGCTTCAATGATGTCTACCAGGTTTAAGAGACATGATCTGCCTTTTACAAACCCAACATGGTTGTGGTCCAGGGTTTGGAGATTACCTATGTCTTTTTTTATAAGTTATATGATGATACATTCCATGGCCTTGCAGAGCAGGCTCATCAGGCTAATGAGGTGCTAGTTCCTGGTGTCCATGGTGGCTCCCGCCTTGTGTAGTGGGATAACCATCACTGTGCACCATTCAGCAGGCACAAAGCCTGAGGTGAGGCTATGACTTAACATGGTACATAGGTGTGGTGCCTGTTCGTTCTGTAGTTTGTGTAGAACACAGCCTGGGATGTTATCTGGTCCCATGGATGCTGTGTTCCTGGCTTTGGAGAGTGTGTTTTACCTGTGCAGCTGTGATGACAGCAACTTTGCAGTCTTCCGTTATAGAGATGTGCTCTTTCATGGGTGAGAGGGGGGTAAAGTTAGCACTGATCCTATCTGCCAGAATGTTGGCAATATCAGTTGGGTCTGTATATTCAGTGCCATTGTGCTGTAACTCAGAGCAGATCTGAGCATTGCCATTGAGATTCTTGACATGGCTATAGAATGCTTTGTGGTTGTCTTTATGATCAGTGAAGATTTTGTTTTCAGAACCAGCTTTGGAGGATTTCATCATGGATCACAGCTTCTTACTGATGTTGACCATGGAGCTCCTCCCCTCATGGGTTTATACCCTCTTTTGCAACAGTATTTTCCTTCTGTTGTGCAGTTTGTTTATGGCAGGGGAACACCAGATTGGCTTGCTTTTCTTGGAGGATAGTGTATTGATTCTGTTTGGGATAACATGATGCTTATAAAGTGCAATTGCGAAGGATTCAGTAGTTGTAACTGTATTTTCCATCTGCATGGGTGTCCTGCAGTTTAGCACTTCTGTCTTAAGAAGCATGAAGTTGGATTTGGAGACACTTATTAACATGGTTTCCTTAATGGGGGTGTGGGTCCAGGATGTGGATATGTAAGGTAATTAGCTTATGGTCAGATGGGACCAATGAGGCACTGATGTCAGGTGTGGAACACCGGTCACACAGGATAAACCAAACCCTGTAACCAACACAAATAACCACAAAGTGAGCTAAATGCTACTCATTGCCAGAAGTCTCAGCCTCAAGATGCACACACTCGAGGCACTTCTCATTATGGAGAATATTGATATCTGTGCAGTATCAGTAACCTAGTTCAAGGCTCCAGACAGCACACCAGCACTACCAAGGTACTACTCATTCCATACCTTCTAGCATCAGAACCTGAATCATAGCACATAGGATGAGGATGTATCCATATTCATCAGGGATACCTACACTTCTCTCTACATGCTCTCTACAGGATATATGCCCATAGAATGTTGCACAGCAATGTTCTACACACTCCACAGGTGTGGGGCCACAAAAAGCCCTTGGCATTCATGCTGTATGAGCCTGATGAGTGTGTTCTGCAAGGCAATGGAGACAATCATAATGGAAGTCAACAATACAGAGATTGGTAACCTTCACACGGTTGAGCACACCCAGTTTGGCTTTGTCAAATGCAGACCACGCCTCCTGAACTGGGAGGATTTGTTTGACAGTTACCTAGGCTACAGATGATTGAAATGAGCTCCACACAGCTTACCTATACCTCACTAAGGCCTTTGACACCATTCCCCAGTCAGGTATCATAGATGAACCCACCAACCTGGCCATGAATCCATACATCACAAAATGGATTGCAAACTGGCTCACAGATAGATCCCACACATTACAAGTTGCTGGCTACATGTCCGACTCTACACTGGTAATGACTGGTGTCCACCAGGGTTCAGTCCTGGGGACCCTCCTGTTTGGTATGGACTTCTCAAATGTACATGCCAACACAGGAGAGTTGTGGTTGACTAAGTTTGCTGGGAACTGTAAAGTGTTTGCATTAATAGATTCCCTGGAAGACAGACATATTCTCCAGAAGGGACTCTATGAGACAGATGTGTGGTGTCAGGATCATGGCCTCAAGCTCACTGTAGAGGAATGCATAGTGATCCTCTTTGTTGAAAACAAAATACCCTCAAACCACCACATGGGTGTTACCCCCTTGAAAATGACAAGGTGATAAGGGATCTGGGGACACATGTACATCTTTCCTTTGACAACAATGTTGCCAAAGTGATTGGGAGATCCTATGTGGCCCACCTAATCAACAAAGGGTTTGCATCAGGATCCAAAGAGGTAGTGTTGGCACTCAACTCTTACATCATCAGACCCATCATTAAGTACAGTGCACCATTATGGATGTATTCGAATTAGCATATCCAGCAGCTGTAGAGACCATATATGTACCTCACCAAGAGGATTACTGGCCTTGAACAGTTGTGTTATGCAACACAACTGGTAAAACTAAATCTGTTCTTCGTTGCGTACCGCCTACTCAGAGGCACACTCTGCCTAATATACAGAGCTATGTCCAACACATAACTGTTGAACATGCTCCATCTACACATAACAACATTAAGTCACCCTACACATTACAGGGATATGAACCTCATCAGAATGATGAATACAACATGCTGGTGGGATAGAGTACCACCCCAGACACTTGCCTTATTGTGGAACAGAGTCCCAATGTACATCAGACAGAACCCCTCGCTGACACTCTTCAATTGGAACCTTGATGAGTGGATGGGAAACAGACAATTCATGCCAGGCATCACATCAGCAGCCCCACTAGAAGGGTGCTTAGAGTACTAACTATTATAACTAGGCCTTGGGAGACTACCCAATGGTGTGGTGAAAGCTGCACAACTTGCATAGGCTGATATATGCCTTCATGGAGATAGTCTACTACATACCTATGAACCTATGTGATGGGTACATGTCTACAGATAGCAGATGTGTACGTCATTGTACAGTCATGTTGTACAGCAGGCACATGGACCACATACACTGTAATGCTTACAGATACTGGTGGCTGTTATGTACAGTGGGAGAGATGTGCACTTCATGTCTTTCATGCCATTGGGATGTGTTCTGGGTGGGACAGTCCTAGATGGCTCCCTGTCATGGTCACCCTCTTACACACATCTCTGCCCATCCATCTTTGGCTTATTATACTGTGTTCCCCCTACATATATATAGAGGTACATAGGTAGGTAATAGGCTATCTGCCTGAAGGCATATATTAGTATGGCCAGAGTGTGCAGCTATCACCACCCATGGAGTTATTTCCCTAGGCCTCTGTGTAGTAGAGCTGATGAAGTTATCCATGGTATGACAGTTCAGTTTCACATACATTCATCAAGGCTCTTCTGGAAGTGTGTCAGTGAGGGTCTTAGCTTAATGTCGGTATGGAGCCTGTTCCAAAGCAAGAGAAGTCTGTGAGTTAGTAATGTATCCCTCCAACATGTTCAATTTAATGTTGTGATGATGATATCCATAGAGCATGTGGTACAGTGAGCTTGGGTTTACTTCAGATAGCGCATGTACATCAGTTCTGCATTGGACATGGACCTGTCTGCTGGGCAGAGATCTCCTGAGTAGACAGTATGCAACAGAGTACAGACTGAGTTAAATTCAGTCTTGTTGCATGGGACACCTGTTTGAGGCCAGTAATCCTCTTGTTGAGGTACTTCACTGGTCTTTCCAGCTGCTGAGGGTGCATAGTCAGATTCATCGCAAGTGTGTTGTGGTACTCTCTGATGGGTCTGATGACTGATGTGTGGAGGGAACCTCCTTTGACCTACATGCAAAGACTTTGGCAATTTGTGGGAACACATAGCATGATTTACTAACCACTTTGTGAATATGTTTCTGGAAGTGGAGATGACTATCCACATGTGTCCATAGATCCCGTATTATCACCTACATATTTAGGGTGTTGTTACCTATGTGGTAATTGTATGACTGTAGCTCGAGGCCATGAATTTTACACCACATATGTCTGACTGAGACCCTTTTTAAGGATGTCTCTGTTGTCCCAAACATTGATTATGACAACTTTTTTGCATCATCCACAAACTTTGCTAAACATAGCCCTCGTGTGTTTGACTGTATTTCTGAAAAGTATACACCGGACAGGAGGGGTCCTAGGACTGAGCCATGGGGGACAGCAGTTGTTACCAGCTTGAACAGGAGACCACAATTGTTACCTTGTGGGATCTATCTGTGCCCCAGTTGGCAATCCATCAGATGACATACATATTTATGCACTGGTTGTTGATTTTGTGGATACAACATGTGTCTGTGATGATGGAAAATGGCTTTTCAAGGTCTATGTGGGACGTGTGTAGCTCATTTCATTGATGTATGTCCTGGGTGACTGCCTTGAAAACAGTCTATCAGGTTTGGGAACCATGATCTGCCCCTGACCAAACCGAAATTGGTAGGGTTGGGTGTTTGTAGGCTCACAATAGCTCTGTTTATGAGTTCCATCATGATGGACTCCATGGCCTTGCAGATCAGGCTTAAAAGGCTTATAAGACAATATTTCCTATGGTCTGTTGTGTAACAACACTTGTGGATTGTGCCAAATTTTGCTGTAATGCATTCAACAGTTTCATATCCTGTACAGAGGGTGAGTCTCAACAGACTGTTCAGGTGCAGGGTCTGTTTGTTTTGGAGTTCACATATGACACGGCTAGGGAAACCATGTCATCCCATAGGCGCCATGTTTTTAAGTTTGGAAAGTGCTGTTTAACAATTGTATATGTGATTTCTGAGTTTTCACAATCTCCAGGTATGGTGATGGGCCCTTTTGTCAGTGAGAGGGGGGTATATATGTATTAACCTGTCTGACAAGATGGTGTCAGTGTCAGTCTTGTACATGTATTCCTTTACAGTTTGCACTGACTCGGAACATATATGTGTTTACATTGATATATATGACATTGCGAAAGAAAGCTTCATGGTTCTCTATGGACTCTTTGACAATATTTTTTCTAGAACATGGATTGGATAATGCTAGGAGTGTTCATTCTTTACTGATGATACTGATCGGAGATTTATTGATCTTCTTTGAATTTCCACTTTCTTTGATCAACTTAAGTGCTTGTAGTACATAGTTTGATTATGACAGGAGTCCAATATATTATGTGGGTCTGTTTTCATATAACTGTGTAATCAAGGCAGGATTGGTGAATAGTGACAAGTTTCTGGGATATGAACTGCAACTGCCAGATATGTGTGGCCCACTGCTGTACTCAGACATGGCCTAAGTGTGTGAGCATGCCCAGTATGACCTTTCAGTATGTTGTTGACTGACATTTGCTTCATTTATTTGTGTGTGAGCATGCCCAGTATGACCTTTCAGTATGTTGTTGACTGACATTTGCTTCGTTTATTTAAGTGTGTGAGCATGCCCGCTATGGACATATATACTATATGTGTGTGAAAAATCAAGTTGGTTTTTACTTCAGGGCTCACCTTTGTGTTGTACATCAACAGGAAGCCTGCAGGGCTTCCATGAGTCGCTTTGCATAGACTTATCAACATTTCTACATACAGGGGGAATGGACAGCTATTATTTGTTCATTTCTACCCAGGGGGCACACCTGATTGTTACTGTGGGTGTACATAGGATGAGGGGTTCACCTGAAACTTATACACATTTGCTAGGCCTGCACTGCTATGTCAGGTACTCCGTTTCAGTCTGTACTGTTGCCTATCATACTAACCTGAGATATACTACTGTACTACAGAACTTAGCTTCCCATTTCATGTGTCTTAGTTTGTGACTTCATAGCCTACCCAACCCACATCACACTGCCTGGCCTGCTGTTATCTGTCTGCATAGGCCTGGGGGGAAGTTCAGAGGGCATATTACAGCATTTGTTTATGTTTGCGTTAGTCTACAATTGCCCTGCTGTGACTGTGCCAGTGAAATGCTGTCATGGCTTAGTGGTTCAGTACTGTGACTGTAGTGTACAGTATCCTGGGTTCGAGCCCTGTCACTGCTTTTTATTTTCCTGCTGGGCAGACCTGACTGGTTAAGGAACAGTAAAGCAGGTGTGAGCATGTTTACCCGGCTTTGCTCGACTTTGCCCAACATTGCCCAACGTTACCTAACATTGCCCAACGTTGCCCAATGTTGCCCAACATTGCGCTAGTTAGCGCGGTGCACAGCTCCATGCAATTATGCATAAATATGCTAAATAGTTGTAAAATGTGCCTAACACTGCTTTATATTGCTTAAATTAGGGCAATCATGCCTCAGGTGGTGTTGCAGGGCTGCCTTTGTAAGATGCACATATTACACTCCCTATACATGTTTGAAACAGGTAGTGTCGAGTTATGCATCCCTTTTTTTGTATGTGCGAGTCAGAGAGAGGTATCTTTTCCAGGGTTCCTACTGAGTCAGGGTAAGTGCTGTGCATTGCCTCTTTGCCAAGGCCAGGGCATACTGGGCACGCCTCCTTCTGCCTACTAGGGCAGGCTCAGATTGTTCCTCCGAGTCACGCTGTACCTGTGCAGGCCTTGGCAATGGTGGGGGGCTGTTTGGCCCTGCCCCATGCTGTTCCTGCTGCAGCTGTTTTCACAGGATCATATTGTGTAGCATGACACATACCATGACAATTTGGGTACATGTAGTTGGTGATTACTGCAAGGCTCCACCAGATCTGTCCAGGCATTGGAACCATGACTTGAGCATCCCAAACACATGCTCAATAATGTTTCTTGTTTGTGCATGTGCCTCATTATGGAGTTCTTGTTCGGGTGTGTGTGCATTTCTGATGGGTGTCATCAGCCATGGCTCCAATGCGTATCCAGCATCCCCACACTAGGTGACCGTCAGGGATGTCCCCATTGGCAAATGTCTGGTAAAGCTGCGTCAGATGCCAGATATGGGAGTTATGGTAGCTTCCAGGGCAGCCAGCACACACATTCAGTATTATGCCCTGGGCATCGCACACGACCTGGCAGTTGATGAAGTTGAAGCCCTTGCGATTAATGTAGGCCCTACCCCGCTCACTGGCTAGTCTTTGATGTGTATGTGCGTGCAGTCAATTGCACCCACTACCTCAGGGTATTCCGCTATTTGCTGGAAGAGATGCATATTGCTGGCCAATATCTATTGGGGAAATATACATGATCACCTACATGTGTTGCCATGGCATTCAGGAACTGGTGCAGTACCCTGGATGCTGATGCCTGTGAAATCCCCATCATATCACCAGTTGGTCTCTGGAAGGTACCTGTTGCTAGTAATCTTAGGCCAACACATACCTTGGTTTCCACTGGGATGGGTTCCCCGCTGTTCATTCTGTGTGTGAGGCGTGGCCTGCACAGCTCAACAATTTGCTGCAGGAGCTCTCTGTCCACTCTATAGCGCTCCACTATCTCCAGATCATGTAGCCCCTGGTAGGTTACCCTGGGTCTGTACACTCTTCTCTGTCTCCTCACTGTGGGTTGCTCAGCAACATTCACAATGGCACCACCCTCAGCATCTTGCACATGTTGCCTTATAATAGCAATGGCAGCCCCTAACCTTTTTTGTCTCAGTTTAAGCTTTTTAAGCTTTCACTTCTCTTTGTAGACTGCAGTGTTGCAGTGTTTCTGAGAAAAACATGGGGGAATTATTTTTGCAGAGTTTTAAGTGCTGGGCTGAGCTAGTGTACTGCCTATGTAATTGGATGATTCTGATTGATTTCACCTGGCAGCTCTGCTTGTTCTCCTTGGTTAACTTCCTACTACTTCTTTTCCTTCCTTTTCCCATATCTGTTTCCACAGGGGGCAGCGCCACACAAACAAGCACAAACACGTGCACATGAGCGCACACAGGCTTACACAGGCTTACACAGGCTTAGGTGGGTGCACATTCGTATATACAAGCTTAGACGGCCTTACACAGGCTTACACAGGTGCACACACGTGCACACAGTGTAAGCAGCTTTGCAAGAAACTTTAGTGATAGCCATGGCGTACACCTTCAGTTTCGGGATTTCAGTTTAGACAACTGTAAGACACACCTCTTTTTGTTCTGAGTAACTCACAGCAAACACATGCCACTCCAATAAGCTTACAGTCTTTTTGATACATACCCCCTCATGATGTCACCCATCTTCTACTCTGTTACTCCCCTTATCCTACTCTTACACTCTAGGGACATGGTTCACATAGCAGGAAAAATTGGGATTCACTATCCTTATCCTCATTTGCATAGGATTGCCTACTAATGCTTGGTTACATCTCTCAGACTGAGCTTCCCCCCTTAGCAACCTCTACTCTGTAACCCATGTTGTCTTCAGCCTGCCATTCACTTGCATGGCAGATGAATATTTTGAATGAAATCCCTATTTGTGGCTTTTATTTTTTGTTTTTCTGGTTTTTAGAGCACAGCACATTTGCGCGGCGATGCGCTACGCTTAAACATCGGAGATCGAGGGAAAAAAAAAATATTTTTTTTATTTTGCAACAGAAAAATCTGCCAATGGCCATATATTTGGCCATTGGCATGCTTCCTCAACTGGATGCATCCTTTATTTGGAGCTGTCATGGCTCTGTTTTGCTATTTGCAGAACGGTACTCAGTTGCCAACCGAGTACATTTCTGCAAGTAACACTACTCTTACTCAGACAGGTTAGTGTTTCCTGGATCGCAAATTTACCTCATTTGCATAGCTTTCAGCAGAAAATGAGGTCATTTGCATAAACTAACCCTGTCTGTGCAAGAGTCATTTTAGGAGCTCTCTTGCATGCCCCTGCTGGCTGTTCCTGGATCACTCGGCAGACATGTTGGCTGCATGGAGTCTTACTCTATTCTTAGACTCCATGCAAGCCTTCGTAAATCCGGCCCAGTATTTATTCATAGCCTATTGTAGGTCCCATTCATTTTCCTGGAGTATCATGAATAATTTCTGTATGGGCTTAATGAACTGCCCATATACAAAAGTACATTTCAGATAGGTGACTCCAACTATTCTTTGATTAACTCTGTCACACCTATAACATAAAGAGTGGATACAACAAAAGATTCCAAAACCTAGTAAATCTGAACTCCCTTGCATAAATATTTATCCAGCCCATAATGGGTCAATCACTTTTTGACTTCATCCTCAATAATACTTAAACTATGTTCATTATTATAGTAGGTACACCTCTGGTCAAATCCAGTCACAAGTTAGTAACTTTATCCTTCAGGGCATCTAAACTTACCACACCAAACATCTCTGACTTCAAGTATTTTAAAAACACAAACATATTAAAACTATATGATTAATTCAGAAATATCTTCTGTAGGATTTCCATGCCCCCTGTAGCCTCAAATGACATTTAATAGCACTGAGCTTTACTCCCCTCTAACAAATGGCATAAATCAAGCAGTCCCAATTGGAGCCAATTATATCAGGGAACAGAAAAATAAGTCACTTTGGTGGAATATCACAATAAATAAGCTTCATAATAAAAGAAGAAAGCTAATTAAGGCTTATAATAAATCAAAATCAGTTAAGAATTTATCAAAAAGATCATCAAAAATCAAAAAGATATCATAAGGAAGAGCAAAATATGAAATGACATTAAATTGCATAGACAAAGATAATCATAAATTCTTCTTTAGTTTAATCCATTAACTATATTACATCATTAAGACGTAACTCACAACAATGGTCTTAACTAATTTATAATAGTATTAATCATTTCCATCACTAAAAATATTGGCAATATACTTTCAGAAATATTTAGGGCCAATTTCACTGTAAAATCAGTCAGTGAACATCCACAAATTCCCCGGCCCTTTTCTTCACTATAACAATTATTATGGGACATAAATTAACTGCTCTCTGTAAAGCTAAAAATACCATTTCTATGTGCCCCAAACACTATACCTGGTTACTTAATAATCCTCATCAAATAGACCTTCTCTGAATCCTTCCTAAAACTATTCAACTTAAGCATAGCCAAATAGTACGTTATTGTGTTTGGAACATGAATACTGGTATGCCACTTTATTTGGTGGGGGTGGAGTCCTATCAGCCTAGAAAGTCTAATTTGCAAACCTATGGAATGTATTCTGTGTGACTGGCTGCAGGTGTAGAGCATGCCCAGATGATATTAGAAAATAGTTATAATTAAAAACTGGTCCTAGAGATGAAAAATCTGGATGTTGAGGCAGCTGATATAATAAGAAACCTTGAAACTGTGATTGAAAATGATCCAGAGGAAAGTGTTTCCATTCCGTGGCTGTGTGGTGTTGAATTGGTCTAGGAAACTGAAGAAGGAGGATTCAGAAGTTTGGAAGATGTTATGCACTGGGAAAATTATTTGCAAATGCCAGCAAACTCACAGTCATAGGAAGCAGGAGAGTAATTGCCTATAACATAGGCAGTGGTGGTAGGTGCTATAGACAGAAGAGCAGAACATTGTAATAAGCAGAAATGAAAGCCTTCAGAAGTGATTTCATCAAAAAAGATTCAACCTTTGACAGTTATGTTGTTTGGGAAAAAAGTAATCGAGTCATTAGCATTTAATATGTCATAAATTTGCATCTTAATTAATTTTAGAAAAGAACAGTTTTGTAAAGTTATTTTTGAGACATTTAAATTAGTGGACAAATTTGTGTATGCAACTGACTCAAAGAAGAAGGTGTATTGTAATAAATATGTGCTTTAGCCATTTATCTAGTGATAAAGAAGAAACTAATACTTTATTTTAGGTCTAATGACCTAAAACAAAAAGTTGTTATGAACTGTTTTCTATCACTATGTCATTCTATGCAGTAAAATTATACAATTAAAAGGAAATATGGACTGGAGATTAGAAAGGTGGGTAATATGTCCCCCAAAAATGGAAACACTGTGAAGCATATTCCATGTGTTATTATGCATAATGGAGTCAAACTGACTTGCTGATATTCAGGACAGAGTAATTTGTTTTGTGCTAGAGAAGATAATTTGATCATGAACATATGAATAGACAATGCAACATGCATGTGTGTGTGTGTGTGTGTGTGTGTGTGTGTGTGTGTGTCTGTGTAAAAGGATAATATGAGTCAATATTACAGGTATTGCAAATTAAAAATAAACATTGGTAATATGACTGTTTTAAAGAGAACTACATTGTTGTAAATGAAAATGTATTTATTATTTATTTATTGACATTTGTTGACTGGGAAAGTCCACTGGGCTTGAGACCCATTTTCAGTGGAGGCCTGGGGAGAAAAGCTCCGAGTTCCATGAAAATAATTACATGAATTTGTAAGGAAACAAAATTATAATTATAAAGCAAGTAAAATAATACAGAAAACTATCTAAACAGCAAATATGTTGTAACAAGGCACAATACAGTAACAATGGACCATTAGTATGTAGGAAAATTATATAGTTAGAAATATTTAACAATACAGCTCAATTATTTTGGGGGGGGTAGGAAAAGGGAAAGATAGAATTTGAGAGTTAAACTTAAAGGTAAGGCAGATATAGTTAGAATCTTATAGCTAGGTAGTGGGAATAAGTAGATTATAGGTGGCATATATAGAGAGTGACAAAAAAGAGAAAATGTGCTAAGATGGTTGTACAGATGTGTGGACTATGATACTAAAGATTAGGGATAACTCATATGGTGTAACAGCATAACATATATATAAGTATATTTGCTACATGAAACAGTTTTGCTAGATTAAGGAGGCTGTGGATATGTGTTGTATGTGCAGCTGGGGTTATCAGTGAGATGTTGTTTTAGTTTTCTTTTAAAGGAGAGTATGTTGTTTAATTCTGTAACTGATGATGGGAGGGCATTCCACAGCTTAGTTATGGAATGGGAATAGAGGCAGCTGCCTGCTCTTTTACTAGGTTTTGATACTTTAAGTAGGTGTTTGTTGTTAGAGCGTAGATTTTTGGATGGGACATAAAGTTCAATGATATTTTTCGGGGAAGGGCAACACTTGGGTTTTTAAAAGAGTTTATGTGCAAAGGTAAGTTGTGTGTAATGTAGGTAATGCACAAATTCTAGCCAGTTTAGTTCTTTAGTGGGCTGGCAATGGTGGGTGCGATTGGGTTGAGCTGGTGCAAATTTTGCAATCTTATAATAACAGGACTGTAGTTTGTGTTGCAAAGAGTTGTGGAGATTGGTGAAGATAGGAGACCCATATAGTAAGGCTGGAAGGAGAAGACCTTTTGAAAGTTTTATTCAGATAGATTTGTCTAAGTATTGTTTCTTTCTGTAAAGTTTGCCTAATTTGAAGCAAGTCTTTTTTATTGAGTTATTAATATGCAAGTCAAAACTAAGTTTGCTTTCAATAGTAATTCCTAGCAATTTGGCCTGATTTACTAATTCTATTGTGGTTTTGTTTATGGAGAATATAGTAAAGTCTGTGGGAACAGGTTTAGATGCAAAGATGAGTAGTTTAGATGCAAACTACATAAGCGAGTTAACTGAAGTATTCTGGTGAATAAAATGTCCTCATCATAGTGAAAAGGGAAGGGGAGGAATATGTTTCTGTAGATGAATAAGAAAATGACAAAGAGTGCCTGGCTACAGGGAAAAAAGATTTTAACAAATTCTAAAGAGACTGGAAATATATAGAAAACAAGCAGATTAGTAGATGTTGCCATAGAGAAAGAAGAAGAAAGAAAATGACATGAAGGAAGATTGTTACCAAAAGATTAAGAAATTGAAAGCAGAAAGATTGTTGTAGTATGATGGTATAAACAGTCAACTTTGATTTATTTTATTTATTTTATTTTATTTTACATTTGTTGACCGGGCTAGTCTAGCTGGATATATGTCCATTTTCAGTAGAGGCCCGGGGAGATAAGCTCCAAACTTCAATAACAGTATATATCTACAGAAGTAAATACATGAGATCAACTACATTAATAATAACTAAGGAAGTATAGCTAAAAGTGGTTACAGGTATATAGAGTATATAACACAAGATATTGGCTAAACATAATACAATTTATCATGAAGCTGTGTTTTAACTGTTCAGAAAAGGAGATAATAAAGCAAATAATTTAATTCTAGAAAAGGAGGTGAGAAGAGGAAAGTAAGATTGGAACAGAAGATGAGTAAGTAAGTTCAAATCAAGAAGATTGGAACTTTGTGAGAGTATACTAATAGGAAGGTTAGGTAGTGGAGGTAGAATGGTAGTAGAGTTCTGATGAGAATGTTACTGAGCTGAGATAGTGAGGTAGAAACAGGTAGCTAGAGCATATAAGGTGGGGTTGAAACAAGTAGTGAGAGTGTGTAGGTTAGTCAGGTTTAGTACAGGGGCACATCCAATGAGTTTTAAGGAAGAGCTTAAGTTTATTTTGAACAAGGAAATAGAGGGGAGTGTAGAAAGTTCAGTGGGGAGTGAGTTCCAGATTTTCCCAACAGTGTTAGTGAAGAGAGAGTCTCCAGCTCTATTGTTTGATTTGACAATATTTATGAGGAGTTTTGAGAAGATCTTAGGGATCTCAGGTTATTGTAGGGAAGAATAAGGTTAGATAGTATGGGTGTCTTAGCAGGTTGATAAAGAATTTTATGGGCAATGGTCAGTTGATTAAATTTCAGCTGTTGCTGTAATTCAAGCCACCCTAGGTATTTTAGATTAATACAGTGGTGTGTTTTAAAAGGGTTACCAGTGGCAAATCTGGCTATGTTGTTGTAGGTATATTCTAATTTCTTAAGGTTATTTTTTGACAGGTTAGTGAAAATGGGAGAGGCATAGAGTAGAGTAGAGATTAGATGTGTGCGGGCGATAGTTATTCTAGTTGCAGGGGTGAGGAAGGGTTTGATCCTATATAGAGAGCCTATTTTTCTGTTAGTTGTTTTCAAGATATTATTAATATGAGTGTCAAAGTTAGGGTTGTTGTCTATGGTGATACCTAGAAGTTTGGTAGTAAGATCCTGGGATATAATGGTGCTATTATTGGAGGTTATAGTGAAGTCAATTGGTGGGGATTTATTAGTAGGTGTAAAAGTAGAAGTTTAGTTTTTGGGATTTAGTAAGAGACAGCGTTTTGTAAACCATAGTTCTACTGAGCTAAATAAGTTCTGTGTAAGGAAGTGAAGTTCAGATTCAGATTTGGCTGAGCATATAAGTGTAGAATCATCTGCGTATTGCATGCATGTAGCTTGGGGAACTGCTTCGTGAAGGTCATTGATGAATAAGGAAAACAGGAGTGGGCCTAATATGGACCCTTGAGGGACACCAATATTAACGGGTAGTTGGGTCGAAAGAGTGGTATTCCAGAGTACAGCTTGATGTCTGTTATTTAAGTAGGATAGGAACCATTTTATGGCTAGTGCATCAAGTGACATAGATTTCAAAATGTTTATGAGTATATTGTGATTTACCATGTCAAAAGCTTTGGACAGATCAATGAAAAGCGCAGAGGAGAGCATGTTAAGGTTGCGGTTTTTGTTGATGGTGTCCATGAAGGAGAGGAGGGCGGTAGTGGTGCTGTGGGAAGGTCTGAAGCCATGTTGGGAGTTAGAGAGCAGGTTTTTATGGAGAAGGTGGTCTAATAATTGCCTGTGGATGCATTTTTCCATAACCTTAGATAAAGGTGGGAGTAGGGCTATGGGACGATAGTTGGAAAGGTCAGTGGAGTCTCCCCCTTTGTGAAGGGGAATAATATGTGAGATTTTCCAAAGAATGGGGACGTATCCTTCAGTAATGCTTCTGTTGATGAGAATGGAGATGGGGTAGGCAATAGATTTGGCTGCTAGCTGTAAGTATTCTGCAGGTAGTTGGTCTGCAGAGGGAGTGCAAGGTTTGAGTTTCTGTAGAAGGTTGAGAATAAAAGCTGTAGGGACAGGTTGGAAGTGAAATGGAGGAGGTGGATTGGATTCAGTCTTAGATGTGTTTGAATTTTGTGGTGAGAGTTGACTGGCTAGAGTTTGAATAGTTTCGGTGAAAAAGGTATTAAAGGTATTGGCAGTTTGTTTGGTATTTTTGCGGTCGGAGCCGTGTGGATTTGGTGTAATGGATTGACCGGGGTGTAATAGTTCATTAATGCTTGCCCAGAATTTTTGTGGTTTATTTTGGTGGGATTGCTGCGAATGTAGGTAGTAGTTTTGTTTATCAGTCATTATGGCTTTTTTTGTTTCATTTCTTAATTGTCTAAAGTTTTGGAGGTCAGTGGGGTTATTAGTTAAGCGTGATCTGTGCCAGTATTTGTTCCTGAGGTTGAGTTTTTGCTTAGTTTCCTTAGAAAGCCATGGAGCAGGTTTGGTTCTTATCCTAATAGAGCGGTAGGAGTGTGTTGGTTAAGGATGGCTAGAAAGTTAACATTGAAGTAGTCGACAGCTTCATCAAGGGAAAGTTGTTTTAATGGGGACCAATTACAAGCCTTAAGTTCAGTTAAGAATGAATCGAGATTGAAGTTTTTCTTGGTTCTAATTGTTCTGAATATGGGTTTGGAATGTGGGTTGGTTTTAAGCCTAATGGCATAGGTTGGAAAGTGGTCACTTATATTATCTGGGATGGTTCCAGAATTGTAGGTCTGGGGTTGATTATTGATTAGTATCCAGTCTAAGGTACTTTCTTTTTTATTGGTTTTGTTAATTCTAGTGGGTGAGGTGATTAATTGTGTAAATCCATAGAGATTAATATGGGTAGTGGGGTGGTTATTGTTGCAATATTTCCAATCAATGTTGAAATCACCAAGAATGATGGTTTCTTGAGGGAGGTTTTGAGATAACCAACAAAGTATGTTTTCAATGGTAGTAATGTTATTGCCTGGAGGAACATAGATGCAGATAATATAGATAGATTTAACAGAGTTTAGCTGAAGTTTGGTAATAAGTATTTCAGCGTTAGAGACATGGGGAGGATTTTGGTGGAAGGTTGTAATTTGAAAATTAGATTTAAATAAAACTGCTACTCCACCACCTTTTTTGGTTCTTGTCGAGGCGTAAGATATTGTATCCAGGTGGGGTAACTACATTGTCTGTAGTAGTGGGTTTTAACCAAGTTTCTGTAAGACACAGAATATCGAAGGAGTAGAGTTCCAGGAGAGCTTGGAGTTGAGTAATTTTGTTATTGATACTACGTGTGTTGAGGTGAGCTATTAGTAGTGAGTTGGGTGGTTTATTTAGTATTTGGATGGTAGAGGAGTTAGTGGTAATGGGTTGAGTGGTGTTGGAGGTGTTTGGTCCAGGATTTGGGTGAATGTCTCCATCCTTTAGGGGGAGGAGTAGTGTTAGATATGTAGTGTGAGTATATTTACTGAGAAGGAAAGGATGTCTTCTTGTATTTGGGAGGTAATATCTAATGTGGTTTGTCCTATGGTATTTGGGTGGTAGATAGCTGGGACTGAAAGTTATATTGAAGTGTTCAGCATGAGAGGGTAGAGAAGAAGTAGTTAATTGTTTGGTGGGGAATAGGAAGTATGACAGTGTTAGATGCTCATAGGAGGTTAGCAGGTATGCCAGAGTTAGAGGAGGGAGAAGTGTGAGTATGAGTAAACTTTGTAAGAGGAGTATGTTAGAAGGTTTAGTTATTGCCATAGTAATAATAGAGTATTACTAAACAGTAGATGACAAGTAGTTATATGGAAAAAGGTTTAGTGGTGGAAGGGATAGGAAGAGGTGAGGAAAAAGTGTGGGAGAAATAGAGGAGAGTGGATAATTGGGATGAGTTAGTTATTGGTGGAAAGTTGAGGGGGTGTGGTTAGATAGGTATAAGAGTAGGACCCCAGGGGGTGGGTGGGATATGGGGGTAGGGAGGGGAGCGGAGTGAGCCCGCAGGGCGAACGGAGCGGGTTGAAACAACTGCAGGAGAAACAGGAGAAGAAACAATCAGAAATACAGGTAACTTTAGGTAAGTGAGGAAGGTGTGAGTAGGAGAAGTTTAGTATGATACAGAAGCCAAAGGAATGAAAGGTAGAGGAGGGAAGAATAGTGTTCCAGCACAAAGGTGAAGTAGGAAGGTGAGCAGGTCAAGAAAAGTACAGTATGGAACAGATTGTAGGGGAGGGATGGTAGAGAGAGGCAGTGTAAGAGGATGGAATGAGGATAGAAAGTAGGGAGAAATATATTGCATATACAGAGGTAGGACAGAGTAGAGGGGTAGTGAAAGGAATTGTATAAGGGTGCCACCTAGTGGGCAGAGCTAGTAACAGTAGGAAAGTGAGTGGGAGAGCTGTTTAGAGAAAAAATATGGAAGGTGAGATGCTAAGTAAGAGTAAGTTAGTATATGTAAGAAGGAGTGTTGGCTGTAGGGCAGCTGGAAGGGTAAGGTTAAGGCTGCTGTTTACTCAAGCTAGTAGCAAGCTATAGGGCCCTGATAAAAAATAGTACACAGGGGTCTATTATGCAAATGTGATTAAGTCCATAACATACTTTCTGCCTTCCTTGAAGGTGGGTGCAGTGGGAATCAGTCAGAAAGATGAGGCCACTAGAGATTGTAAGGGTCTTGTATCTCCTGGTAGGTTTTGGCTAGGACAAGTTCAGGACAATGCAGAGCTGGGTACTTTGGAGAGAAAAAGGAGATAAATGAAGAGGAGAGAGCAGAGTTAGCACAGGTATCAAGGCAGTAAAGCTAGCAATAGTTGAGATAAAAGCATGCACATACAGACATATTTACTGGCAAAATTATAAGCAATTCTTTAGGCATTCTAGGCAAGATTACAATAAAGTATGAGATTCCTAAGAGGCAATTAATACAAAACTATAACTATCTACTGGGATAAACATACAAGCTAGGTACAAGAGGATTACAAATTGTGAAAATGGTAGTCTTTAAAGCAGTTCAAGCATTGATTGTAAAATTAAAAGCTGTAAGCAAACATCCAAGATAGCCTAGGTAATTATTTCTTTAAATTATACATAGTTGTTATCTAAGAATCTGATACTGAAGCACTAGTAAACAATAGGCCTAAGGTTAGGGGACAAGCCCTATTCAAACCTTAATGTGGAGGCTAGTGGGGAGTCGCTATTATTAAGAAGTAGAACATTGAGTAGGACCCCAGGTAAAGGGAGGGAAACAGGCTATGCACAGATATAGCAAGATCACAATGGTGGGTTCAGTACAGCAGTCCTTTAAGATATTATATCGTGAAAAAAGTATTCACAATACATATAAGCTGGGTTTACATAGCTTGTTATGAGCAGGTATGAAGGGATTCCTGTGAGTTCCAAATACGCGCCACGTGTGTGACGTAATTAAACAAGCCGTTAAGATTACAAAGGCTTAAGGAACTATAGTTACATAAATATATTAGCTACTTTCAGCGTTTAATGCTGCAGTATCTTAGAACGTTAAATTCAGTGTAGAAAAATTCAAAAGAAAACGGCAATTGATTTCAGGGATCGAGAGTTCGTTTACAACGAACTAGATGTTAGAAATCATCTGAACGCTCAGATATAGCTTCCACGTGGGGGGGGGGTGCATTACAAATAGCCAAGAAAGGTTACAAAAGGCTTTTAGTGATATAGTTTGCGGAAATCCACAGAATGGGCGGAAAAGCTCCTCGTGGCGCTGTATCAGTAGCTCAGAAGGCTATAAACACACTGTAGGCGATACCTACTCTTATATTCTTAGAATTAAGTTTCCCTTACTTGTTACAAGAGGGAGCCAGTAACTAAATACAAGAAGAGCTGAGTATCACCTCCGTAGTTGTAAACTGCTCTCAGGCACAAACACCAGTGGGTGAGCGGACAACAATGTTCCGTGCAGCTTCAGAGTAAGGCTAGTGAATCAGGTGATAAGATTCCCTCACTAGTTACAGGAGGGAACCAATAACTACATACAAGGAGAGCTGAGTATCACCTCCGTAGTTGTAAACCGCTATCAGGCACATACACCGGTAGGTGCACGGACAACAAAGTTCCGAGCAGCTTCAGCGCAAGTCTAGTGAACCAGGTGTTATACTCGGGATTAGTGGAATACAGGGAAAGGAGGTAGCTGCTACTAAAGGAAAAATGGGGATGGGTCACAACATAATTTCCTTAGCTACGTATAAGAAAAGACAGTATTATACGATAAAGTAAGTTACAGCAAAGGCTGGGCAAGTGGAGAGGCTGGGCAAGTGGAAGGCCTGTTAGTCCCTATGTACTGTATAACATTACCTCAATTATTTAAGCAGGAGTAGCAGGCTAGTTATTTCAAAGTTTTGCAGAGTGAGAGAAGTACTCTTCAATCAACACACTGATCTGTATCAGAGTAACAATTACATTCTACAAGCAAGTCGTTAACAACAAAAAACACTGCAGCAGTTAAACAAATAATTGTACATCTTACAAACAACCAAGTATCCAGATACTGAGACCACTGACTCTACTTACCAGAGGCCAAGATGCTGGGGCAAGAATAGACAGCAGCCAGAGACCAACGAGAGTGTAATTAGTAAAGGATGGCCCATCCCTGGACAGGGGTATAAGTAACCTCCCAGAGGACTACAGGCAGCAATGAAAAGAAGAGGGTGCGACACAAGGGAGGGGGGTGGAGCTACTGAATAAGCCACACCTGGAGTGGCTTTCCCAAAGCCTAAGGTAGTTAGTAGAGATAAGGCAGGAGATATAGGATAGCACTGGGAATACACAGTAGTAAACAGGTACTGATATAAAGAGAGATAGAGTATGTCAAGGACAAACTGCAGGAGAAACAGGAGAAGAATCAATCAGAAATACAGGTAACTTTAGGTAAGTGAGGAAGGTGTGAGTAGGAGAAGTTTAGTATGATACAGAAGCCAAAGGAATGAAAGGTAGAGGAGGGAAGAATAGTGTTCCAGCACAAAGGTGAAGTAGGAAGGTGAGCAGGTCAAGAAAAGTACAGTATGGAACAGATTGTAGGGAGGGATGGTAGAGAGAGGCAGTGTAAGAGGATGGAATGAGGATAGAAAGTAGGGAGAAATATATTGCATATACAGAGGTAGGACAGAGTAGAGGGGTAGTGAAAGGAATTGTATAAGGGTGCCACCTAGTGGGCAGAGCTAGTAACAGTAGGAAAGTGAGTGGGAGAGCTGTTTAGAGAAAAAATATGGGAGGTGAGATGCTAAGTAAGAGTAAGTTAGTATATGTAAGAAGGAGTGTTGGCTGTAGGGCAGCTGGAAGGGTAAGGTTAAGGCTGCTGTTTACTCAAGCTAGTAGCAAGCTATAGGGCCCTGATAAAAAATAGTACACAGGGGTCTATTATGCAAATGTGATTAAGTCCATAACATACTTTCTGCCTTCCTTGCAGGTGGGTGCAGTGGGAATCAGTCAGAAAGATGAGGCCACTAGAGATTGTAAGGGTCTTGTATCTCCTGGTAGGTTTTGGCTAGGACAAGTTCAGGACAATGCAGAGCTGGGTATTTCTGCCTTCCTTGCAGGTGGGTGCAGTGGGAATCAGTCAGAAAGATGAGGCCACTAGAGATTGTAAGGGTCTTGTATCTCCTGGTAGGTTTTGGCTAGGACAAGTTCAGGACAATGCAGAGCTGGGTATTTCTGCCTTCCTTGAAGGTGGGTGCAGTGGGAATCAGTCAGAAAGATGAGGCCACTAGAGATTGTAAGGGTCTTGTATCTCCTGGTAGGTTTTGGCTAGGACAAGTTCAGGACAATGCAGAGCTGGGTATTTCTGCCTTCCTTGCAGGTGGGTGCAGTGGGAATCAGTCAGAAAGATGAGGCCACTAGAGATTGTAAGGGTCTTGTATCTCCTGGTAGGTTTTGGCTAGGACAAGTTCAGGACAATGCAGAGCTGGGTATTTCTGCCTTCCTTGCAGGTGGGTGCAGTGGGAATCAGTCAGAAAGATGAGGCCACTATAGATTGTAAGGGTCTTGTATCTCCTGGTAGGTTTTGGCTAGGACAAGTTCAGGACAATGCAGAGCTGGGTATTTCTGCCTTCCTTGCAGGTGGGTGCAGTGGGAATCAGTCAGAAAGATGAGGCCACTAGAGATTGTAAGGGTCTTGTATCTCCTGGTAGGTTTTGGCTAGGACAAGTTCAGGACAATGCAGAGCTGGGTATTTCTGCCTTCCTTGCAGGTGGGTGCAGTGGGAATCAGTCAGAAAGATGAGGCCACTAGAGATTGTAAGGGTCTTGTATCTCCTGGTAGGTTTTGGCTAGGACAAGTTCAGGACAATGCAGAGCTGGGTATTTCTGCCTTCCTTGCAGGTGGGTGCAGTGGGAATCAGTCAGAAAGATGAGGCCACTAGAGATTGTAAGGGTCTTGTATCTCCTGGTAGGTTTTGGCTAGGACAAGTTCAGGACAATGCAGAGCTGGGTATTTCTGCCTTCCTTGCAGGTGGGTGCAGTGGGAATCAGTCAGAAAGATGAGGCCACTAGAGATTGTAAGGGTCTTGTATCTCCTGGTAGGTTTTGGCTAGGACAAGTTCAGGACAATGCAGAGCTGGGTATTTCTGCCTTCCTTGCAGGTGGGTGCAGTGGGAATCAGTCAGAAAGATGAGGCCACTAGAGATTGTAAGGGTCTTGTATCTCCTGGTAGGTTTTGGCTAGGACAAGTTCAGGACAATGCAGAGCTGGGTATTTCTGCCTTCCTTGCAGGTGGGTGCAGTGGGAATCAGTCAGAAAGATGAGGCCACTAGAGATTGTAAGGGTCTTGTATCTCCTGGTAGGTTTTGGCTAGGACAAGTTCAGGACAATGCAGAGCTGGGTACAGAGGCCAAGATGCTGGGGCAAGAATAGACAGCAGCCAGAGACCTACGAGAGTGTAATTAGTAAAAAAATATATTGATATAATATGTTTATTACATATGTTTAAATAAATTAAAGCAGAACAGTTAAAACGAGTGCAGTGAGGGAAGAACTGAAATATTTTCATTATATGATATCTAAGCTGGTTAATCAATGCATAAAATCATTTGAAATTTATAGAAAAATTATTAGACTTATTTAAAAAAGGGTGATAAGAAAATATTAAGTAACTAGAGATCCATATCAATATGCAGTTTTTTTTTTATAAAATAGCTCAAATTGTTTTTTCAATAAAGGTTTAATAATCTCATAAAATAGGTAATTGATGATGGCGTATAGGGAATGGAAAAATAACACAGTTGAAATATGTTGGATATAGTTAAGGAAGAAAGAGACAACACTGAACCAAACCAAACTGAAGATAGCTTGACTTCATGTGACTTTGAAAAAACAAATGATATGTCATCACCCACTGTGGGATATTTTAAACAATATGATATTCCATAAAACATTATTTTTAACTTATCTATGAAAATATAACACCAAAGATATTAGTAAGTGATTAAGCAAAGACTGAAGTTAAAAGTGGGGTACAGTATATCAGGGATGTCCAATGAGAATAATATATTTCAGTTTGGTAATAAATGTTGTAAAAATAACTAAAAAAGAAATTGTGAAGAAACTTTGACTTACAAGGACTTCATGAAAGTAATATAGTTATAATAATTAATAATAAGGCATGGGTAAGGTTGGTCATGAATGACTTGTCTTTTCTTCCCAGGATGGTTGATTTAATTTTAGGTAGAGAAGAAACTAAAATATTTCGAAAAATATAACAAACAGTTTACATATATTTTACTAGGCATGATATTGAAGTGCTAGACATTAAGTCTAGATATAGATTATAATAAAACAATGGAGTGATTTAATACATTATGAAAAGGATTTAATTATTGCATGGAAATCACCATATGACTCACCTTTTCAAAAAGAAAGTTCACTTAAAACATTCTGTAATATTAGGAAATTAGGCTATTTATTTGGAGTAGTTATATTTCCAAGGACTGGAGTGGATTTATTAGAAAATGTTTTTCATGCAATTTGGGATTGCTTATTAAATCGTGTAAAAGAGGTATAGTATGCAATGCAAAAGGTAGAGAGTGCTTGCATTTAATAAATCCAGTAAACTTTCTGGGGCATTGCATTTAATCTGGGTATTGAATTGGATAAGCTTGCTTCAGGAACATTTGTTTCAAATTAAGACATTTGTGATCAAAATTTAAATTAGTAGATATCATCCTCACAGCTCTCACAAGTTGCCCCTTCACTACAGATCTTTTCAGATAGTGAGGGTGAGCACTTGAGTAGTGCAACAATGTATATGAATATGTTTTTTTCCTAAAAATATTTGCAATATATTTTCTCCCTTCTCCTTTTTTACTAAGTTCAACATCTGAATAAGAAATCACCTGGTTTTAAAAATTAAAGGTGAATTGCAAAAATGTGGTTATATTGTTTAAGTAGTTGACCAATTCTGCTGCTACTATAGTAGTGAAAGGGCAACCTCTGAGAGCTGCGATGATGATATCTACTAATTTAAACTTTGATCACAAGTGTCTTAATTTGAAACAAATTTTCCTGAAGCGAGCTTCACTGTTAGATGATTTAATAGAAAAAATCAAAATAAAAAGGACTAATGGTTTTTACAAACTCATTTTGAATGGAGAATAAACATCAAATACCAACTACAATATTGGGTTTGTTATTACTTTTAATTTGGAAGCTCCTAATATTTAGAAGAATTATAAATAAGAACTGGTGTTTGTTAATGGAAGATGGAGAAGTAAAAGAAAAAGTAGGGGATGAGACCAAAAATTATTTATAGAAGAGGTATGAATTTGAAAAATTTATTAGAGAGTAACAAAACATTGAAGTGTAAAAACCTGGGAATGCTTAAGTGCAGAAACTGTTCTTACTGCAAGTACATGGAAGAAGGACACAGTGTAGAGATTAATGGTAGAATTTTGATGAACAATAACAAATATAATTGTAATTCTAAAATGGCAGTATACCTTGCAAAATGCCAATGGTGTCCCTCGTTCTATATCAGAAAAACAGAATGTAAATTGAAAGAACAAATTTACAAACACTTATACAGTATCAGTAAAAACAAAGTAGAGAATGCATTAGCTAAACATGTACATATAAATTCTAACCACACTTTTAAATTTTGAGTGATAGACCAAGTTCGATCTGACCCGAGGGGAGGACCCATAACAGTAATTTTGGAACAGTTGGAACTGTTATGGCAAGTGAGATTGAATGCATACACCTTCCCTGGTCTCAATGATATATGCTCTATATACTGTCTGTTAAAATTAAATAAACCTTAAGAGGTAAAATACAGGCATTGTACAAATGTTTTAAAGTAATTAAGTATGTTTATAAATATTTGGTATAGGATACATTTTTATTGTATTTACTATTTTTTCCTGCTTTTATAAGAGTGTTCTTTAAAAAAATGTGTTATGGTCACATGACAGAATAAGGAGGAGTATTTAAAAGGGATGTTTGTATATAAGTTTTTATCTGAAGACGTTTGAGTGATACTATTTGACGAAAAGTGCTTCAATAAATGTAATTTTGTTTTTAATGTGAAGTTTTGAGTTTCCATTTTGCTTTAAACCTGTGGTTTAAGTTTTTCATAGTTTGTTTCTTTTGCATTCCATTTCACTAGTATTTTTTTCTTTAATCATGCAGAATATCTCTACCACCCCTCAGCTCATGATGTAAAAGAAAACCTTCCAACTGCTGCAGATTTCTGGTAGAGGTGCAAAGACACAATATAAAATCAAACTGATTATGCATATGAGTCTTTATCTAGAAATAGTTTTTCTTTTTTATGTTTTTGTAGACTAGCCCCCGGATTTACTAATCTTCCATGCAGGACTAATCTAGTCCTGCATGGTAGCAGCAGCTTAAGAGGAGGACGGCAGTACGCCATGCATATTAATGAAGGTGTGCTGCATGAGCTCCAAATCCTACACTGAGCATGGAATAGTGCAGGGGGTGTGTCTTAGAGCAGAGCTCTCAGAATAAACACCCCCCCTGCAAAGTAGAACAGAAGAAAGTGTAAGTAAATGAGCGAGACCTCTCATAGGTGTCTGCATATCCCCACCAACTGTCCCATGTGTTCAACAGCAACAGAACATTGAAATAAAATGAAGAAACCCTAGTATTTATTTTTTTTAAAACCCTGAGTACAACTAACCATTGGTGCGCAGGTTTTCCCATCGCTTAGCTACAGTTAAAGCAGCTGAAAAGGCTGAAGAGGATAAAAATGGCTATATATGCAAATGAAGCAGCACAGCAATAGTGTAGTGGTTAGAGCATCCGCCTAATGAACAGGCATTTCTGGTTTGAGTCCCACTGCAGCACATATCATTTTCCATGTGAAATCTGTATATGAACATATTTTAACATCTTTTTGCTCTATAAACAACATAATAACATTTAAATGTGAACTGGAGTACTGCATGAAATGCACATGTGAAGTGTCAGTGTCATAATGAATAAGGCACTAGTAAGCAGGTTTAAGCACAGATAAGCAGTAGTAAGCATGTCTCAGTGCGTTTGCATGGGGGTAAGCATTGCCTACATAGATTAAGCAAAGTAGAAGCTAACTGAGTGTAAGAAACTGTAACCGGAAGTTAGTAGTGCTTACCATCACACAAACCCGCGCAAACCCGCTTACAACTGTTTTAAAGTGCCTTAATCACTCCGGATCCAATGGCCCATGTTCTGCCAGCCAACAAAATAACCTGCCTCTGCATGGCTCAAACTCAGGATCCTGTATACTATAGTCACAGTAGTTAACCACTAAGCCGCCATAGCAATAGATATGAACGAGGTATCAGCAAACTAATCCTCACCACAGAAAAATCAAACCAAACATGTGAACTGAATCTATGTACAGTGTGATGTTGTATAACCTGTCACAGAACATAAATATATGAACTGGAGTACTGCAGTAAGCATAGATTTTAGGTGTTATTGTAATAAAGTGTAAAAGTCCCCAGGTCCCCATACAATGTATGTACATATGAATCACGGATTCCAGACACATATATAACCTGTAATGAAGAATAAATCATTGCCAAATGGCAAATATAGTGCTAATTAACTATTAAGCAATGCTAACTGCAACACAGCTCAAGTTAGTAAGTGTAAGCAATGTGTAGGGGAGCCAATTCAATCTGCCTAGTGGTATATTTTTTAAGCAGTGCCAACCTTATGTAAGCAGGTGTGCCCATAGCTTAGCCTTTTCAAAACTGGCCAATCACAGGGAAGTGTGGGAAAATGGCCTTATTTAAACCCCACAGGAGGGAATACTTCACATAACTGGTTGTAGCTTCCTACTGCAGGCAGAATGGCTGGTGTGGGTGAAGGCACTTAATTTAGAGCGCAGCGCTGGGGCATCCAGGAGTCAAAAATCATGGTATGGCTCCTGGTAAAACACCATGATCAGAGACTACTGCAGGGCCAGTACCAGAGCTCGCAGTATAAAATGGAGGCCTGGGAAAGTCTTGCCCATGACCTCACCAGTGCCTCAGGTATCCCCTGGACTGGTGAGCAGGTCAAGCACCACCTAGCTGACCTGAAGCGATGGAGGGGGGATGTAATGGAACAGTGGATCCAGGAGTGTCGGCAGATGCCCAATGCCCTAGTACTGAGTAAGTACTCATTCTACTAAGTAGTAAATAATTTCCTAGCTTGTGTATACTATGGATAGGTATGGCTAAATATCACTGCATTTCTCTGACAGCTGCAGATGAGATGAGTGGTCTGCGAATCAGCAAGTCCATGATGCTAGGCTGCAAAGGCTGTGTCACGAGGCAGGTTAGTAATCAGTCTGCATGTACTGTTATAACAAATAAATATAAGATCCTTAGAAAGTGTTGTATCTGTAGAAATAAATGTGTAATAGTCTGTGAATAAAGGTATAACACCTGGAGTGCTTCTGTTTACTCTTCTCTCATATGTTGGCGATCTGTTCCATACTATAAATAGTACTGTTGTATCTTAAGCAGTGTCACCCACACCGTGGTATGCAGATAAAATGGACAAGAAGTCCTGCATAACAATGTTGGAAGTGCCAAGAGGTCAGTCATATTGTACAAGTTAGGGAGACGTAGATAGAAAACAGTTGAAAGCTTTATATCAATTCCTTGATAGCACAGTGTACTGTGATGTTAAATATTTTGTCACACATAGCAGGGGTTTGAATCCTGGGAGTGCTACTAAGTTGTATGCATAATCATACCCAACTGTACAGATTTTGATACAATGTTAAGATAGAAAGCTGTATGCATAATTACACCCAACATTACAGAATTTGCTAGAATGTTCAAATTGTAAGTTGTATGCATATTCATACCCCACAACTGTTCCAATCTGTCCAGCATGTCCAAATAAATGGCCCATATCACCAGCTTGGTACCCTGTTCCCCCAACAATCCAGTGTGATGATCCAAGAAATGTAGGCAGCTGTCAATGACATATAACTGATAGTCAAACGTGTACATAGAGAATGTATATGGAAACAAGCCTGTCATTCTAGCACCTCACCCAAAGTGTATGACAGCAATTCTCAACATATGTTGCATTAACACCTGCAGCCTGTCACCCCTGTATGTAAGACACAGGTCACGTATGTAATAATTTATAAACATACCAGTGTACAATATAAGGCTATTGTGTAGTGTAATAATACATGTAAGGGAAAGACCACTGCAGTGACTAAGAATGTTGTGAAAACTACAAGGATATATTAGTTGTTAATTGAACTCTCTCTCTCACCCCTACCATATGTGTATAATAATCCAATGACACTCCTCAGCTGGTATGTGTACACTCCAAACGTTTGTTGGGACATATGTCCTAATGGTTTATAAATATTCTCATTTGTTTCTATGCATATGCCATGTGAAAATACACCCATATTGGTGGACTGTTGCCATCAATGAAACCTGCATGCTCCTGTAACGGCCACTGTTGTTCCATATATGCATGTGTTCTGCTTGCTCTGCAACTGTGTTAAATCTGGTGTGTTGGGTTAATAGGAATACCTATGCATGCTGCTATAACTGATCCTGAATGCTGTTGACTGTTACTAACCCATATCTGTCATACACCTGTGACAACACAGCTCGTATGGGAAGGCCAGTCCCAGTGGACCCACCTGTCCCACCTCAACTGGCCATGGCACCGGGCACCAGCACAGCTGGGGCCCAGCCTGGGACCTCCTCCACTGTTGGCCCTGCGCCGCCTTTGGGTGGAACCACTGCAGGGGATGGGGCTTGCCCCCTCCTCAGAGCATGCATGGAGGGGAACCTGTCACCCATCAACAGGCCCTGGCCATGGTGCATAAGGAGCTCAATCTGGAGCATCGAGAGTGGCTATGCCAGCTTGAGGGCTGAGTGGCACTATTAGAGGGTGAGCCTGCCCCTCCTACACAGCCCCCAGCACAGCCACCTTAGGGGCTGTGAAGGTGCAGTGGTGACTGCTCATGGGTGGAGACCTCAGCCCCACTGTTTCCAGTTGGGGGCTCATGGGCTTGCAACTTCCAAACACCCCTCCCCGTCCAAGATGTTTACCCCCCCCACATGTGTCATATACTGGCCCTGTATGCATCTTGTGTGTCTTGTCTATTAGCCTACCCAACCTACCTCCCCAAATATACCTACCACCACTCCCCAACATCCCACTCTCACAAAGGGTAATCTGTTCCCACAAAAAAATCTCGCCCCATACATAGCTGTCCATTTTGCACACATGTCCACTGGACACATGTAATCTGGTCTAATTGGCATCACAATGAATATATGTTGTCCTCACCCATCTCCCAGTAGTTTGAGGGTCCAAATGTACTTGCAAATATAATGTATATGCACAGCTGTTGCTGTAGATGAAATGGGCAGCTATGGACCTTTCCTATACTCTTCCTGCAAATGCCTAGCTATACCCCCTACTGTCTTTTCCTCTTTGTTCCCCGTTTTTCACCACTTTCCTGTCAATCCCTTTTTCTTTTCTTTTAAAGGAATTAGCGCAGGGGTAAGTGGCAGTAAGTACTGTTAAGAAGTGCTAAGTGTGTTTGCACAGGGGTAAGCTATGACTACTCAGGTTGAGAAATTTGAAGCTAACTGACTGTAAGAAAACATAAGCGGACGTTGGCAGTGCTTATCATTGCGCAAACCCATTTACAACTGCTTAAAAGTGCCTTAATCACTTTGTAACCAACGTCCCTTGTTCTGCCCATTAACAAAATAAACTGTCTCTCCAAGGCTAGAACCGAGGACCCTGCACTCCATACACAAAGTGATTTACCACTAAACCATGGCAAATATACATAACCTGTAGTTTTCACAAACATATCAGGCAGCACAATCAGTCAACAGTACAGGAAATGTATTAATATCATACCACACAACCTCTTAAGGCAAGAAGTCTGGACAAAGTATGCCACACTGTAGGTACAAATAGGGATATATGTCAACTAATGCTCCAATACACTTAAAATGTTGCTAGTTACACAGTTATATGTATTAGAACACATATGAGAAGGAGATGAAGTCTGAAACACAAAAGTGTTGGCACTAGTTACTGACTTCAATGCTGTGATCATCCATGGCAATTGCCAATTGAATGAGGAACAGGCCAAAATACGAGCCGAACATGCATGGACATATGGACAGATATATATCTGTAAATGTAGACAGATATATATTATATATCTAGCTATATGTAGATATATATTAACGTATGACTCACAAATAATCATATAACATCAATTGTATATAGATACATACATATGTTCATATGTAGATGTATATGTATACATATATATATATATATATATATATATATATATATATATATATATATAGATATAGCCATATTAGATATATATAGTTACATACACATATACACACACAAAAGTTATCAATAGCCATACATATGTAGAAGTAGTGTGGAAGTACTGGCTGAAAGTATATCCCTCAGCCACAAGCCCTTTAACTGCCACCGGTGAAATGTGTAGTGTGGCAACCATTCCCACAAATGAGATTACTGACATTAAACATATACCCACCCACAATTCAAAGGACAATGCACGACACACAGGTATGCATACACAGATAACCTTTATTCATGTATTATAAAATAATGTATGCCAGTACTTACACCACATAAGGTTTGAAATATGTAATCAGTGATGAATGCAAGGCCCACACAAAACAGTAGATGCAAGCAATGTGTATATGTACCATACTATGCTGTCTAGGCCAAGGCCTTCAATTAGTACAACAGTAGAAACATGATTTGTCTTCAGGATACGTAACAATCAACAATTACAGATGTAGATCAGCAGCCTCCAATTACACCCTGCAGTCAAGCCCTAGGGGGGAAAGTAGCACTTGTGTTAATGTCACAGTATCTTGTACATAACATTGCTTAACCTAACATCTCACTATCGCACTGAATGACCCTTGTCTTAACAGTTATACCTCTGAAAAGGTGTCATAGCCTAGGTTAATGGCATAGAACCCCCCCCCCATAAAAGGCTGTACAAGGGCAAGGAACACTGTGTACCACACACTTACCTCTGGAATGTACAAAGGCACATATGTGTTCTCCAGCTGTTGCCCCCATATATATGGACTTGGCCCAACAGTTGGTGTGGGAGTCCATGACATGAATGGGATGATAGCAATAATGCTAACCATAATTAATGATAGGGCATTACCTAACAACCCTTTCTGTATCACAGCAGAACAAAGACTGGCATATATGAGGAGGACAGAGGCAGGAACATAGGGCCATATTTGCATTATTGCTGTTAAACACCCTGGAAATTGCAGGTGTTACAGGATTCATTGCAGCATACCCTTATGCAGGAATATGACATTGAAATACAAATGGATGTAGCCATGTACTGATAGCACTCAACAGACAGAATGCCACAGATATATTTAGGGCAATGCCTGTGTGGTGCACAGCAAAATCTAACAGCCAATACCCCTGGTATCGTATGGATAGGCCCACAGTTGAGAGCTATACAGACAGACAACATTCCATAAAAAAGTACATTGTACACAGAAACCTTGTAAGAACAGCAAGATACAATGCACACAACAACACTGCTTACACTGTCTGTAGGTCTGGAACCTTACTCAAATGGGGATTTGGCCTGTGTCTGCAGGTTCTGCTGTTAGAGGTACTGCTACCTGCTGTCTGTAACACTGATGTCCACACACAGGAAGGATGTCATCCATACTGGAAAGGTGAAGGGACAATGCCCACAGAAGGCAGCAATTTATAGTACAGGGTTGCCATTACAGTGGTTATCTGAAGTACTACACAGCAGGCTGCATGCAATTAGCAACTGGTGGACACTGACTGGTGCAGAGGCCACCACCTGATCATGTGCAATACCAACAAAAGCATGCTGCAATCTATTCAAACCAGCTCAATCACTCAACTGGAGAGACTGAGAGAGAGAGAGAGAGAGAGAGAGAGGAAGAGAGGAACTTCAAGAAAGGTCACAAAGCTCAGGGTTATGTTACAGCGGAAAAAGCATAACAGGTATGTGAAACAGATATGCATTTACTTGCATGTAGTATATGGCATAGAATAATATGATGCATAATGTGAAACGATGTGTATGTGCCATCAGTACTTGTTCCTGTAATGATGTTCTGTTCAACAACTGCACTGGACAGTAGTGGCAGTCCCTGTGGGCAGTGGGACATACCTGTCAAATGTGCAGATCAGCAATGAATGGCAAAGATGTGACCCATGATATTTGTGTTCTGTAAATTACTGTGGGCAATGGCCGGTGGGGGTATTAATACTGCCATGATAGACACATGGGTGAGAGACCACACCACCTGCAGTACAGTCATGTTAAAGTGTAGCATAGCATGTCCAACTGCCATAGCAGTATAATATGCTTATCTAAAGTTTGTCACCATATATACGCCCCTAATGTTAGTCTGTGTTCACATGTGACACCTGTTTGTGTTGTAGCAAGGTAGAACAGTTCAGCTGTGAAGTAAAGAGGGTTACATGAGTGTGGTCCACATGTTCGTATGCACCCCACATACAGATACATATATGTGTGATATATATTCACAGCTGTGTATGTCTACAGAACCTCAGAGAGTTATACATTTATATAGGTATATAAACAACACATAATGATATCTACACATATATGCACATATGTATACATACACACATATAAATATATATATATATATATATATATATATATATATATATATATATATATATATTTATGTCAATACATGTCCCCTGCCATGACATGTGTGAGAGAACATCACACATCAATACACAACATACCTACACACCAGTACATGGCTGCAAGATAGAGTGTAGAGTGTGGTGTGTAACCCATGTTGAGAACACATTGCAATTGTTTGAGAAGGTGGAATATATATGTTGGTGAAGGGTATTAGGCACATATTGGTATGTAGGTCTTGTTGGGTGACGAAAAAGACAGCATACAGGGCTGGAATATGACACATGTGGTGGTTAATCACTGTGGACGGGTAGTTGCATTTGGAATGTGGAGGCCATTGAGCCCCCACATGGGAATAAAGGGAACATGGTGCCCACCCATGGACAGTCACGACAGCATCTACATGGACATAAAGGTGCTTGGGCTGTGGGCTGGGCAGGAGGAACATGCATGTTGAACCTTGTGTATATGTACTGCATGCCTCCAGGTGATGTAGTACATACCCCATGTCTCTGTTTAGCGCCCTATGCACAAGACCCTCGACCTAACTGGGTGGCAGACATATGTCTGTGTGTGCTCCATGGGGGGGTACCATCCCCTGAGGTGGTACCACATGAAGGTAGTGACGGAACAGTAGATAATGAGGTTCCATGGTGGGTCACGGATGTGATGTGGACTGGTAACATGTGCACATTAGGTGGAGTGGTGTTCCTGCTGGCAAACAACCCCTACATATACTGGTGTGTAACTGTCATGGAACATATGTGGGCTGTAATAGTCCACACAATCCCAGAACATGTCCAACAGCATGCATAGATATCCCCAGTATCACAGAATAGCAGATGTGTAGCAATCACATAGCAGGCATACCACATGCATATGTGGAAACATAGTGGCAGTGACAATGGCATGCAGGTGAAATACTCTGTAACAGCCCAGCAACTCTAATGTCCCCACAGGAGCATGTCTATAAACACATTCCAGAAAGTGTTGTACAATACAATATATGACCCAATGGTACATATACCGAAGACATACCACTAGCATTGTGTGAACATTAAGTTGGAGCTAATATGGTGGCGGGAGACTGATATGTGTATTGTATTATGGTAAACTTGACATATGAGTTGCTCAGACATATTTCCATCATTATGTCTTTCAGGAAGTATGGCGCACCTGAGGAATCCCACCTACAGTGCCGCTGAGGATGAAATTATAATCACCAGCATCATCCAGAACTATCAGTTGTTGTTCTCACGGACAAGCCAGGGCCAGCAGGAGTGAACAGCCATGTGAATGATGTGGACTGCAGGGTGAATGAGATGGGGATGCACAGCCATACATATGAGCAGGTCCACCACCATTGTAGTGACATGCTCTGCCATGTACGTCACCATGCCATTGCCATGTGGGATGACCACCTTGCAACAGGTGGGGACAATAACATCCACCAACCTCACCAGAGTGGAGGAGCTACTCATGAGCTTGGTAGCACCTGCCTGCCCACAAGAGCTACAGACTTATACAGTCATGGAGGTGGGTGTTACACACACACCAGACATGGAGCATGCAGATAAGGTTGCAGGGCATATCAGTAGATGACTGTAGTGTATGCATCTGTACAGGTAGATCATGCATATGTGAGATGTGGAGTCTGTCGCTATGTAGTACTGATAAGCAGTAATGCATAATCTGTAGTACTGTGGACTTCAGCTGTTGTTGTACTGTAATATTGCAGCCACCCTGCAGCAATGCCACAGCTGTGGCCACTGACATCAACTCTATCCCATCTCAATGTAGGTACCTCTGGGATAGGAGCAAGGCAGCGGCTGGATGCCGGTGAGTATGGTTTAAGGTTATGCTTGGCAATTCACTGTGCATGTCATAGCTATGGTGTAGGCCATGTACACATCTAACACACCTACCCATAATGCATGCTGTACATATGCACTGACAGAGCACACACCTCACTAATGGGATTACCAGCCTCAAACAAATGCAATACACAGTCCATCTCAGACAGCTGTGGCTACACTCCAGTGCACATTGCCCAGGCACAGCTGACATCTGTTCAACATACACAGCTATGTCATACACAGAGCAGTTGAACATGCTACACATAAAGACATCCCACTCCCTCTGCAAACACACGTTTCAGGGTCCTAAACCTCATTAACACATTACACAGAACATACTGCAGGGATAGGGCCCTGTCCTGGGAAATTCCCACACTCTGGAATGGACTACCTATACATGTCAGACAATGCTACACGTTGGCCCACTTTACAGAAACACTTGACAACTGGATAGGAAATGGGGAATTCACCCTGGGTAGTATGTCTGTGCCACAGCCTGACAGGGGCACAGGGGAATAACATTAGTGGGTGGTGCATGACTGGAAACCCTGTGGCTAGGCTTATGTAGGCCCCAGGACAAATAGACCAGTACTCACCTATGCACCTATGTGTACCACAGGCAACATCAGCCAGGGCTCAATAATTCACATGGTCAATAATGGTCTCTACACTCATAATAGGTACAGTACATTGTGTCTGTGGTCAGTCTAATGGTAGCCTATCACTCATAAATACACCACTGATGATGATATCTGTGAATACACATCAAAAATTCACTAAACACATGTGCCCACATGTAATCCAGAAACACACAGAGGCTGTGAGCAGCAGCAGAAACACAACTGACACACAGATACACATCCTTCAATGGTGTGTACACCTGTGAGGTATGGTGCACAGTACATGCCAGGGTGCTGAACAGATGCACATCAATACTGTGGACAAGGGTGCAGTGAGTTATAGGGGGATGGCCATCACCTACTACCAGAAGCCATGCATCACAGCCATGTATAATGTTGGTAACGGGGATTGACTACAGTTGCACTGCATGCTGTTGAGTACCACATGTCCTGCATGCTGACATGTGTGTGATTACAGGTTTGTGTGTGATACTGTACTGCACCATCACCTGCTATTGTGTGTTTTATGGGGATGTGGGAACTGTCTTTAGGTGCTATCTGGTGGAGTGTATGGGTTGCCATGTATGTCGACTGCATGTGTGTATGTCTGTGTGTGTGGCAATGTCTGCACACATATGTGTTTGTGTGTGTGTGTGTGTGTGTGTGTGTGTGTGTATATGTGTGTGTGTGTGTGTGTGTGTGTGTGTGTATGTACTGTTTAGCGGTGATGTACAGGTCTTACAGTCTGTTCCCTGTTTTCCCCTCACAGATGGCGAGGTGGGGCTGGGTCCCCCCTGCAGGAAATCTGATGTCACTGATACAGACAGTGACCATGAGGATAGGTGTGTTGAGGCACAGGAAGGGCATCAGGGGCTGCCACTGGGCCACCCAATTGACAACCCACACGTATCCACCCCATCCACGCACACAGTCACACTGCTTCTACATACCTCATCACCATTGGCCTTAGTTGAGGGACAGTCTATGGTTGGCATTGGCCAAGACAGTGTGGTATCTATGGCACATGTGTCAGGACACATCAGCCATAGCCAGAAGTCTGGCGAGGTATCACATAGGCAGATGTTTAGGGGTGCTTGTTGGAGCACTGCTGGTCATCATGCCCTTGGCAGATGTACCACATCTATTTCAACCACATGCATATTTCAGACTGTCACGGAGGCACAGGCATGAATGGAACAGTACACCAGGCAGGGTCTAAGGACGCAGAGGGCTCATCATACCTCTGTAACTGACAGCATCCGTGACCTAGCAGGTGCCATCCGTAATTACACCGAGGTCATGGATAGATGGTGGGGTGAGACATTGGATCTCATCCACAATGTCATGTCCATGCATCAGGACAGAACAGGATGGTTGTGACAGCCATGTGGACGTATGCCAGCAACACCAGCAGTTGGAGGTCGCCATGGATGTCCAACCAGTCACAGCCGCTCCCGTAGTGGCAGTACCAGCCCCAGCACTGTGGGGGGATGCTGTCCACAGACCGTCATAGCAGACCATGTGCATGTGGCCCTGGCCAGTCCCAGGAGGGACCTGGATCCAGTGGATGTCTGCCAAACTCGAGGGACAGTACTCGATCTGGCTTTGTACCTGATACTGCCTGTAGCACCCCTGCCAGGTACAGGTCCCATGTCCATGGCTGGAGATGGTGAACTGCAAACCCTGCCAGGTACAGTCTGCAGCTGTCTCACAATTCCCTGTATACGGCAGCCACATGGAGGAACTGTGTGCATGCAGACACACACACATAAACAACAAACTTAGGGCAACCACATACCTGCACACACAACATCACCAGTGGCCCATAACAGTACTCAGTGCCCTCACACGCACACACATGTTGTCAATTGTATGGATTAGCCCAGGCCTCTGGCAAACCAACAACACACCCTGTGCATATGATGACACCTGTGCCACTCCCTGACATCCATAACATCGATGCAGGGACAGGCTATCATGGTGCTGATGCACAGGGTGACTGTACAACAGTGTAGCAATGGAATGTTGCATAGCATATTGTCAGCAGTAAAGTGAAATGCTAATATCTTAGAAGGTGTAGCTGTGCAGCCATGATGCATCATAGCTGTAATTAACAATGTTCTATTGTTGTCACCATTCTGATTATGTTGTGTTTGTTCATGTGCCACATGGCTGATGGGTGTATTGGTGTCAGCAGGCCTTCTACAGTGGACACCAGTAAGTATAATGGGTGGTACACATGCCATGGCTGGGTACAACACACAGAGCCTTTGGTTTGGATGTAGTACAGGTACAAGACTGTACACATGGAGGTATGTCCCTGTGCAGGTAACACATCTGTAGCACATGTAATCCCACTAAGACAGGATAGGCACAACCGCACAGTGCTATATATATGCAGTCTGCAATGTGGATGACATTGAACATGCTAACAGCAGGGTGTATGCCCCTCTCCCTACTCTACTTCGATTCTCACCTAAGTAACATGTGTGTGCCAATCCTGGTGGCATAGCCCTATCCTTAGGAGGGTGTGAGGCACTCAACTACTGAGAATGGTGTAAACAATGACTAACAACCTGATTACATACACTGTACAGTATTACAGACAGCTATGTGGGGGGATAGACAAAACAGTAACTGCAATAATGGTGGTTGTGTCCACAACAGCCACACCCAGTGAGTTATAGCAACAGCAGAAGTGCTGCACACCTCTACAGTGTGGAGGGGGGCATTAACACATGTATGACCTGTGAAGGACTGTATGTCCACGGGATGGCACCTGTGAAATGTTGGCATATGCCAAGCAGTCCTGGTGGAAACATATTCTGTGAATGGAGGTAGATCCCTTAACAACTACACACATTCCTACATGTGGGACAGTGTACAAAAGCCTGCTATGATCTACATAGGCATTGTGCACCCCCTAACCCTCATCTACACCTGTCATGATTGGGTAAAGGAGGTATACCAGGTTCAGGTTGTATTCTCTGCCTTTGACAAGTCCAACATTGGCGAGGTCCCGTGTGTTAAGATTACCAGTGACATTGGTCATGGGTTCATTGTTATGTTCCATGTCCCTGCAGACCAGGGTCATCCGGCTACTGGGTGGTAGTCCCCAGCTGACATGGTGGATTTGTGGTCATCCTTGCCAAAACTGGTGAATTCTTTGTCAGGTGTAGGCCTATAGAATCGTATGAGGGATCCCAGCTACTTTCTGCACCTGCCTAGGGGGTTCCCCCAAGCATGACATGTCACTTGACTGTACTTCATGATATGTTAGTAATGCCAGCCTGACATCCTACAGGTGGGATGGAGTACTGTTAACATGTACTGCCCTTGTCATGTAGGGTCCTGCTTATGGGATCTGCTAAGGTTGGTATTGTATTGCAGGTCAGACGTGTTTGGGTGGGGGGGGGATACCTATCTGTGGCAGATGTATGTTGTTAGGGTCTCTCAAAACCATCAATGGTGCATGTGGACATGTATGTTGTGGTTACATTCCCAGTTCCATCTACAGACATATTTCCATATATACCTATATTGATATATATGTGTTCACCTTTGACAGGGAGACAATCATTTCTTCGAACGGCCCTTTCTGCAAACCATTCAAAAGACAGCAGTTCTAAAGGTACCTTCACTGACTCTCGAACTGCAAGATGAAATACATATTGTAATGCCGGGGGGCATGCCCCCCCTGCACCCCCATCATCTGGGAGGCTGGTCCCCCCACAACCCCCCTACTGTGACATACTAACTCCAAGTTTGCACTACAGTGGGGATAGGCAAATATTCCCCATCCCTACTATAGAGCCATCTGCAATCAAATTGCCTAATCTGTAATGAGTGAATGCATAGTGACATTCGTTCATTGCAAATTCGGTGCATGTATTGCAAGATTGTGCAATGTTGGGAACATACTTTTGGCCTTCCAGCTTTCGGACACATGGATTTCTCCCTTTGAAATGTGAGCCATATATATGCTGACATAAATGCATTCCTAGTGCTGTATATATGTGGACATGTGGATGTATACATATATATTTATGGATGTATCCATATCTATGTATATATGTATTTATTGGCTTATATATATATATATATATATATATATATATATATATATGTAAATGTATATGATCTTTAAATCCCTGGATCCCCTCGTGGCTGCTGTGTGCTCCTGGCCGTGCTGTCCCTCACTCCCACTCTACAACCCTACTTACCCAGATAAACTGGTGTACTGGCCCAGCCCTACTGGATTTTCAAGGCCACTCTTAAGTCATCTCGCCTTCCCTCTCTGCCTGACACCATACAGGAGAAGTTCTACCTTTCTCCGAGAAGTGAATTAAAAGGGTGAAAGAAACTCTACAACCCTACTTACCCAGATAAACTGGTGTACTGGCCCAGCCCTACTGGATTTTCAAGGCCACTCTTAAGTCATCTCGCCTTCCCTCTCTGCCTGACACCATACAGGAGAAGTCCTACCTTTCTCCCAGAATTGAATTAAAAGGGTGAAATAAACTCTACAACCCTACTTACCCAGATAAACTGGTGTACTGGCCCAGCCCTACTGGATTTTCAAGGCCACTCTTAAGTCATCTCGCTTTCCCTCTGTGCCTGACACCATACAGGAGAAGTCCTACCTTTCTCCCAGAAGTGAATTAAAAGGGTGAAAGAAACTCTACAACCCTACTTACCCAGATACACTGGTGTACTGGCCCAGCCCTACTGGATTTTCAAGGCCACTCTTAAGTCATCTCGCCTTCCCTCTCTGTCTGACACCATACAGGAAAAGTCCTACCTTTCTCCCAGAAGTGAATTAAAAGGGTGAAAGAAAGTATGTAATATGCTGAAATAACTGATGTAACTCTGCTTGTGAATTTGCTCTACTACTTATCTGGTGTTAGTGTAGGATTACGTCCAGAATACGCAGCAGCTTTCCCCATACCCTTATAGTTGTAAATCCCCTTTTCCTACCTCACCCCGGGCTATTTTCTTCCATATATCTGGGCTGCCTGCTCATCTATTTAACTGTTTTAGTGGTTCCTCTCCCCATTACTACAAAGATTGGACACTGGGTGGCAGTTTTCACCCAACTACTACTACCTTCCCTCTCTCCTTCTGACTTACTATAACATCTCAATAGAACACCTCTCCTCTTTCTCTACTTACTATCAGTCCTACCCTCCAGCCAGTTCTCGATACTTGTCTGCTCCCTCACGCATACACCTAATATCACTTTAACCTTCCTACCTAGCTCCCTCTGTACTTACTTTTCTCCTGACTGTTTCCTCTCACTGTCCTGCTGTCTTCTTCCTTGAGTCTCCTTTGTGCCACCCTACCTACTCACTACGTATTACCATCTTGCCTCTCTTCCTGATTTCTCTCACTCCTCGTAGTATCACTGTCCCTACTTTTTCACTACCCCCATTGAATATTGAACTCTATTCCTCATCCCTTCCTTTGCTTTTTACCTTCCTTCCGGCTTCCAACTGCTTACACCTATCTTAGCTCCACCCCTTTATCCCCATATCCACCCCTCATCTATAATAAGGGCCTAATTCCCCAGAGCGACATCTTTAAATCCCTGGATCCCCTCATGGCTGCTGTGTGCTCCTGGCCATGCCGTCCCTCACTCCCAGTAAGTGCACTACCGACCATTATTATTATTACTTTATGTATCATTGTTGTGGTCCTCTTTAACCTATATAGTTAATTGTTTATATGGTTTATTTAATGTACCTGTGCTTTATGTATACTATATTTAAAGCATCGTTTTCAGCTTCATAGGGTCTGCGATAACTAAGATAAGTCTATAGAGTCACCACACTAGTATACTACTTAAATTGTATATGTATGTCTTCTACCTCAGCTTACAAGGTCATAGTAGTCCTGATTATATGCTGTAATGTTATATGTATTGTGATAATGATTTATAAATAGCGAGTAGTTGTATTCCACTGCAGGGGCTAACTACTTTCAATCCCCACAATGCTAATACATAAGGCGCCTTATTACATGATAGCATAATTAGGTCATCTCTAAACTGCTTACATTGCCATCGGCGGCTAACGCTGTATATCTAGTCAAGTTGCTGCAGGCTGCTTTACGTTCCCTCCATATAATTTTTTTTTTTCTCTACAGAGTTGGTCTCACCACAGTGATATTTTGCCTCAAGTCGTGGCGTACCTATGAGAGACAGCCTATAACTCTGGACTTGCTCTCTGCTCTCTGCATTAGCTTCTGCCGCCACTATAAGCTCTGCACCTAAATCAGCTAATTTCGAGATTAAGACGGCAGGATTCTTGTCACTGGCTGCAGCGTACCTTTGAGGGGTATGCCATAACTATGGTGCCCACTCAGTTCCCACAGCATTAGAGGCCCAGATACTGATTTTATCTTTTTCAGTTGGATCGCTAGTTAATTTTAGCATCCTTCTGTTACTCCTACTGCTATTAATACATGGCTCTCTACATTTAGTTATCCAGGGTCTTAGTTCATCTTCTATCCTATGAATAATTAGTTATCCCTGAGCTTTTATTGACTGTATTTAGTAAGCAACAGCTACTCAACTCTGTTGCTTTTTTAAATGAATGGGTTACTCCCTGAACAGGGCTAGTGGGTTATACTCTTACTGGAGTGCTTTATAAGTCGCTAATCTCCACCACATGGTGTAGCTGAGCTTCCATTAAGCAACAGCGCTCCCGCCAACTGCCCCTCACTTACTAGCGATAATACCTCATTAACTTTTTTAGCGATAAGGATGATAGTACTCTGTTTAAGTTTAAAATGCTTGGAATGCAGTCTCCTTAAATCTGATCAATAGAATCACATTTGTATTCTATAGCTATACGCTGTTTGCACTGCTGGCTCTGTTTAGCAGGGAATTTGTAGCATTGTATATTTCCTGCACTGTGCACAAACGAACACTATTAAATGAAACTGCTCTATTAGACTCACCTGTGCACCCCTTTATACCTATTTCCTGGCGAATGCAAATGGCTCCTCTGATATAGCAATGGTGTCAGAAATATCTATATTTGTAATCCTTTGAAACATATGCCATTTATAGTATGCATTTGGTGAATATATTTTGCTGCATGTCTAAGAACTTTTGTGTGATCTGCTGCAATTGCTGTTTTAATGGTGAAATCACACAATGTCTATCCTAACTGTTGCAGACTATTGTTTGTATGTCTCTAAACACTGCATAGAATGTATGTATTATTATTAGGAATTTATTAATACTGATTGCAGATAATTGTGGCACATACTTCACAGTGGGGTTCTTTACCTGAACTATCTGTGATTTGTTTTTGTACTTGCCCTCTGCTGTCTAACCTACTACTTTTGTAGTCTCCATATCTAACTGTTTAACCTTAGATGTTAATTATAAAACTTTCCCTTTCTGTTTTTCTGTAGCTCTACAACCCTACTTACCCAGATAAACTGGTGTACTGGCCCAGCCCTACTGGATTTTCAAGGCCACTCTTAAGTCATCTCGCCTTCCCTCTCTGCCTGACACCATACAGGAGAAGTCCTACCTTTCTCCCAGAAGTGAATTAAAAGGGTGAACGAAAGTATGTAATATGCTGAAATATGCTGCTTGTGAATTTGCTCTACCACTTACCTGGTGTTACTGTAGGATTACGTCCAGAATACCCAGCAGCTTTCCCCATACCCTTATAGTTGTAAATCCCCTTTTCCTACCTCACCCTAGGCTTTTTTCTTCCATACATCTGGGCTGCCTGCTCATCTATTTAACTGTTTTAGTGGTTCCTCTCCCCATTACAACAAATATTGGACACTAGGTGGCAGTTTTCACCCAACCACTACCTCCCTTCCCTCCCTCCTTCTGACTTACTATAACATCTCAATAGAACACCTCCCCTCTTTCTCTACTTACTATCAGTCCTACCCTCCAGCCAGTTATTGATAATTGTCTGCTCCCTCACGCATACACCTAATATCACTTTAACCTTCCTACCAAGCTCCCTCTGTACTTACCTTTCTCCTGACTGATTGTTTCCTCTCACTGTCCTGCTGTCTTCTTCCTTGTGTCTACCCGCTCCGTTCGCCCTACGGGCTCACTCCGCTCCCCTACTCTACCCTACCCCCAATTCCCACCCACCCCAAGTGGTCATAAACTTATACTTTTCAGCCACTCCCTCTTCCTCTTCCACCAATCACACTTACCTTCCATTTAAACCAATTAAACACACCCTTACTCATTCCTCAATTACAATACACCACTCCTTTGACTACTTTACCATAGCCCTCTTCTACTCCCTAACTGGAATTAATTCCCTCCTTTCTACACCCTCCTTATCTACTTCCACCTCTTACAAATCTTAATCCAACCCATTTAACACTTCTTGAACTCAATCTCAGTGAAAATGACTTCAACTACCCCAACCAAACTAATATTCCTAGCTATACTTTCTACTATCCTTATCTCCACCTACCTCCTCACTTCCTTTGAAAAACTGCAATATTACCATTTCAACCACTCTCTAAAACAAACAGCAATGCACACTTCTATACTCACTTGCAGTCAGACTAATATCACTTCCATTCCCAGCTATCTACTACCCAAATACCACAGACTCTCCCACTTTAAATATAATAATCATACTGTAAAAAGAGAGAAATATCTACTTTACCTAAAATACAATTTAGCAACAAAACCTCTCAATCTCTCCTTACTAGATGGTGACATCCACCCTAACCCTGGTCCTGCCAATCCTACTACCCTAACTACCCAGCCTAAACTCCCCAACTCACTCCTAATAGGTCATCTGAATATCCACAGTCTTAACAATAAAGTAGCCCATCTCCATGCACTTTTAGATATTCACTCCTTTGATATCCTTTGCCTGACGGAAACTTGGTTGAAACCAGGGACCTTAGACAAATAAATTATCCCCCAAGGCTAAAATATTATTAGACAAGACCGGATAAAACGTAAGGGAGGGGGTGTAGCAGTTCTATTCAAAGATGGATTTCACATCTCCAGACTACCATGTAACCCTCCTCAGGATAGTAATGCCGAAGTCCTGGTCACCAAACTCCAAATCAACCCAAACAAAGCTTTATACCTCATCTGTATCTACCTACCACCCAGTAATAACATCAACACAATCAAAGCTATATTAAACTGGGTATCCTCAACTTACCCCCAAGAAACAGTAATACTAGGTGATTTCAATACTGACTGGAAAAATGTCAATACAGATAACCCCACCTCTCACATTAACCTCCGTAGCTTTAAGCAAAGTATCACCTCCTCAACCAGAATTAACAAACCTAACAAAAAAGAGACTACCTTAGACTGGATACTTATAAATAGACAGGAGCAAGCTTATAAGGTTGGCACTCTCCCAGATGATTTAAGTGATCATATGTTGACCTACATCATAAGACAAAAACATGATCTGCCTAAACCCTCCACTTTTAGGAGTGCATGTTCCAAAAAACACTTTAGCCCAGAATCATTCCAAAATGAACTTAGTGCCTGTAACTGGAATCCTTTAAAAACTCTACCACTTGAAGATGCTATAAAATATCTAAACTCTACTTTTTTATCCATCCTTGATAAACATGCACCCAAACGGTCGATCCAAATGAAATCCAAACCAGCCCCCTGGCTTTCTAAAGAAACCAGGCAGAAAATTCTACTGAGGAACAAATCTTGGGCTAAGTGGAGGGCTAACAAAAATATCTCTGATCAACAAAACTTTAGGCAACTAAGAAATAGTACAAAAAAAGCAATACTTATGGATAAAAAGAACTATTACTGTAAACTACAGCAAACTCATCAGAACAATCCCCAAAAATTTTGGTCTAGTATAAACAAACTCCTATCCCCAGGACACTCTCATACACGTACCCCTCTTGAGGCAGATCCTAATACCCCCCTGCAAACTGCCAATAGCTTTAATACTTTCTTCACAGAGACCATACAACCACTAGCCAGTCAGCTAATCCCAGACAACTCAAGCCTTTTCACCACAACATTAGCTTCACTACCAACATTTAAACTGCAACCCATCTCTACTACTCTCATCTGTAAACTCGTCCAAAAACTTAAGCCTTGCACACCTGCTGCTGACCAAATACCATCAGAATACTTGCAAAAAAGCAGCTAAGGTAATTGCATACCCTGTATCCATCCTCATTAACAGAACCATTAAGGAAGGAACCATTCCAGACATTTGGAAAATCTCCCATATTATTCCCCTTCATAAAGGTGGCAATTCAAATGATTACTCTAACTACAGGCCAATAGCTCTATTATCTTCTTTAGCCAAAATAATGGAAAAATGCATTCACCGACAACTACTACATCATTTATCTCAACATAACATTATAGCAAACTGCCAACATGGCTTTAGGCCATCACACAGTACCACAACTGCCCTACTATCTTTTATAGACACCATCAATAGAAACCGCAATAACAATAACCTCTCATCTGCTCTCTTTATTGACCTCTCAAAAGCTTTTGACATGGTCAACCATGCCCTTCTCATCAACATTCTAGAATCCCTTTCCTTTGACTGTCAGACTATTAAATGGTTTAGGTCCTACCTTAGCAATAGGGAACAAGCAGTTCTCTGGCAAAACAACATATCATCCCTTCAGCCTGTTACCCTCTGAGTCCCTCAAGGCTCTATTCTAGGACCACTTCTCTTTTCACTATTTATCAATGACCTCCACATAGCAATCCCTCAAGCCACCTGCATACAATACGCAGATGATTCTATGCTAGTATACACAGCAAACTCCCCTTCAGAACTACATTCTCTAACCCGGAAAGTATTTAACATAGTAGAAACATGGTTTACAAACAGATGCCTCCTTCTCAATGCTAAAAAAACTAAGCTACTTCTCTTTACACCCACAAACAAATCCTCACCCATAAATTTCTCTGTTTTTTCCAATAATGGCACTATTATACTTCCTGACACAACCACTAAACAGTTAGGAATAACTATTGACAATAACCTTATTTTTGACAGCCATATAAATAATACTATTAAAACTGTCAACAGAAAAATAGGCTCCTTATATAGAATCATACCTTTCATAACTCCTATAGCTAGTACCACAATTGCTCACTCACACTTAATCTCAACGCTTCTGTATGCCTCACCCATATATACTAACCTAAAGAGAATAATCTTACCATACTAACAAATTCCTGTAATTCCATTGCCAGATTTGCCAATGGCAACCCCTTTAGAACTCACCACTGTCTGAATCTAAGGCAACTAGGCTGGCTTGAACTTCAAAACCAACTGATACTACCCCAACTCATCATTGCCCACAAGATCTTCTACCAACCCAACAGCACTCCTATTCTTTCCAATCTCATCCTCCCTTACAAAAATCTTAATTCCCTGTGCTCTTCTAAGAAACTGCTTGCTTGCATAGGCAAGTCTAACAACCTGGCTGGAGACTCTCTTTTTTCTAACACAGTGGGAAAAAACTGGAACCTACTGCCCGATGAACTAACATTACTTTCTTCCTTGCCTCTCTTTAAACATAACCTCAAAAGACACCTCCAAACACACTGGTTATGCCCCTGCAGCAACCCTAACTAACCATTTCCTTTTACTAATTATAGCTCCCTTTACTACTAATTCCTCCTATTCTCACTTACATTACTAACACTCTTAATGCATTGTTACATGCTAATTCCTTGTAATAATATGCCAACAAACTCTCTCTAGTATAAGTATTAAACTTATTAGAGTAACTTCCTACTCTATCATATTATTACTTGTTGTACAGCGTACTTTTTATTTCTAGGTAGTATTTCTTGTTGTACTTTTATTATAATCTTTTCTGTTAATTTCTAATTTTTAAATCTTTAAATTTTTTAATTTTTAGTTCTATAATTGCTGGAGCTTTTCTATATCTATTATATATATATATAATATATATATATATATATATATATATATATATATATATATATATTTCTATACCTATATCTACATATATAGATATGTTATATCCATTTAAAGATGAATATATATATATATATATATATATATATATACACACACAGACAAATACATCTACATGGCAGAATACATTCCCTGTAGTGTTGTATACCTGAGCTGGATGATATGTATGTGAAAACATCATGTTTATGCATATCTGCCATGGCTTAGTGATAAATCACTTTGTGTATTGTGTGCAGGGTCCTGGTTTCGTGCCTTGCAGGAGCTATTTATTTTGTTGCTGGGCAGAACACAGCCCATTGGATACAGAGTGAGTAATGCACTTTACAGCAGTTGTAAATGGCTTTGCGTGGGTTTGCACGATGGTAAGCATTGCTAACCTACGGTTACGTTTTCATATACTCAGCTTCTAAATTGCTTAACCTGTGTAGGCAGTGCTTTGCTCCACACAAACCTGCTTACAACTGCTTTAAGGTGCCTTAATCACTCTCTATCCAATGGGCTGTGTTCTGCCCAGCAACAAAATAAAGAGCTCTTGCAAGGCTCAAACCAAGGACCCTGCATACACTAGACAAAGTGATGTACCACTAAGCCATGACAGATACACAGTTGTGCAATCTTTCAGAAACATATCAGCCAGTCCTGTCATGCAACAGTACAGAGAATGTATACCAACATCTAGATGTCTGCATGTGTAACTATATTGCAACCTTAATAGATACAACATATCCATATATGTATAGATATACATATATATATAAATATATATGTTGTTTTACTAACTCTATATACATATATATCACTATCTATGCACATATACTTATATATCTGTTAGCAGATAAATATATCTATATAGGTATATATGGCCATACATCTGTAGATAGCAATTGCAGATTAACAAATACACCTATGTCCACATGCACCGTTAATGGGGTTGAGAGGCCCCACACACTATACGTCTTGTACGAATAGGCATCCCCCCACAGCCAAACACATGCACCCTGCAATACACTACCAAGTACAGTCTGCCTCCCATAGGAAATGTAATATGTGGAAGCCATCAACGTCCCCAGGATACAGATACACAGACACATATATGCCGATGCAGATATACATATATATATATATATATATATATATATATATATGTGACTACACATACACACGCAGATATATGTACAGTAAGATGCATATGTAGGAGGTGCACACAATATGGAACAGCCACTATGTCTACAGTTAACACCTGAACAACTGGACACTGTATGGGTGACACATACTAATGTCAATCGTTGCCTGCAACATATACCCACAGAAAGGTCATAGGAAAGACACCACACACAAGTTTGCAGAAATGAGAATCCTTTAATTGTGTACTATAACAGTTCTATATGCCATATCATATAGTTGTTCAAATACCGACAACCATATAAACGGAGTACATCTACTGCCAATCATTAGCAGACCGGAGTTCTGCTGTGGCGACCCCTAACCAGGAAAAGCCGAAAGACACAACAACAACAACAACAACTGTAGCTGTGAAACAGTTTCACTAATACAGTAGTCTGGAAAGGTTCACAGCTGTTGCTGTCCATGCCAAGCCCTTCAGAATGTACAATAGTGCAGACAGACTGTCCCACAGGGTACCACACAGTCAACAGTATGTACTGCAGGTGTGTAGTTCATCAGCCTCTATCTACACTCTGTGCAAACTCCGTAGGAGGTAAAGACGTTTTGTGATCAAATGGGTTGTACCCGGTACATAACAAGGCATAACGCACAGAACAGGCTGTATGGCAGGAGGCAGTAGGCTTGCAGTACCCCAAGTCATGTAAGTAATGTCAATATAGGTGGAGTATACGGTACTGTACATCCACCTACCTTGTGGCAGCTCACCCCTGATACCCCCACATTTTGTAACAGCCTAGGTCATTTATGGTGCTCCCCACCTAAACTCAATAATACAAGCCCATATACCACTGTTACATATACTGGCCTCAGCAGTTCACAAGGGCGCACATGTGTTGTGTAGGTGAAGCCCACACATATATGGCCCCAGACCCACTGTATGTGTGGGGGATACAACAGCAGTGGACTAATGGCAGCAATGTCAGTGTGATATCCTCGCAGCCCACTACAGAATAATCCCCAACAGCATGACATATGTGCAAAGCTTGGTATGTAGATGGGGGACAGAGGCTGGAACACAGGCACATATGTGGAACACTGTTGCCATACACTAAGCAAGGTGCTGGTGCTACAGGATAGTCTGAAACATACCCTTCGTCAGGGAATTGAGGTTAGAAATAGACATGGATGTAGCCATGTACTGATAGCATGCAACACACATACTGCCAGTGTAATATCTGACACAGGACCTGTGTGGTGGACAGACAACACATGATAGGCATACCTCTGCCCAGCAAGAGGTTAGGCCCACAGTAGTGAGCTATACAGACAGACTGCATTCCAAGGTACACTAGTATGTATACACACATACCCTGTAACACCAGTACTATGCAAAGCATTACGCAACTCTACCCACAGTCTGTCTGTAGTTCCTGATCCTCCTACAAATATGTGGCCACTCTGAGTGTGCAGGTTCTCCTGTAATAGGTATTGCTAACTGCTGCCTGTATCACTGATGCCCACACACAAGAAGGATGTCCATCACACAGGAAATGTAAAGGGACCACACCCACATGCTGTAGGGATTTATAGTGGGTGGTTGCTATGACAGTGGTAATTCAATGTAGCACACATGTGTAATGATATATATATATATATATATATATATATATATATATATGTATATATATATATATATATATATATATATATATATATATATATATATATATGGCTATCTGGATAAGTATATGTACATATATTAACACCATATGTCCTGGACATGGAGTGTAGCCATACACCAGCCCCTACAGTCCCAAAGTCATAACGCAAGGGGATGACAAGTATGTATATCAGGTATATTACTAGACTGTTGCTACTGTCATTGGGATTGTCTTCACAGACATGATGTGTGGGGATGCTGACATCTGCTTATAACATGTTTGCCATTGGCTACTGACAGACATCCTAAGGGAATCATTGTAAGGTACCGCTACTAGCATGTAATGCCCCTGTGGAGTACAGCAGAGATATTAGCCACTATATGTGGAACTTTGGACACACCCTGTACAGTCCAGAGGTATACACATAATCCCTTAGTGCACCACATGTGTACCAGGCCTGACAATACGGATATAGACAGCCATGTAGATGGGTGTAACATAATGACTGGTATACATTTGACACCATACGTGTTGGATTCACGCACTCCTGTCTGGACTGACACATAATGACTGCTGGTACGGGGGTGCCATGGACATATACCACTCACTAGATATTGACATACATCTGTACAGCATTCCAATGCTCTGTCTGACATACATGATATTTAAGGGAGGCCCAGCAGCAGTACATAAGGCAAGTATCTGCACATAACATCCCACTGGTTAAGTACACTAAGCTGCTAAGAATGTGACAATACACTGTGCAGGCTACAGGCAGACTGGCTCAACACTGGCCTACATCTTGTATGGGGGAATGCACATGTACCTGCAAATATAGCAGGCTCGACAGCCATGCCACAGCACATGGTAAGATACACCTGTGTGACAGTGCATAACCACAACCAATGTGAACACAGCCACAGCCACACATGGTAAGCTAGCATAATATTACAGTATATGGACTATCTCTTCTACATCATCCTCATATGTGACACTCACAGAATGACCCTACATATACTGGGCTGCTACACAGTTTGGTATGATGGCTGCCTGTGGTATGGGACATGTGTGTGTATGGCCCTACAAACATGTACAGCAAAATGGTATCATACAGTGGGGCAGCATGTAACATCTGATAGAATGGGAGCTAGAACAATGACATCTAACACAGTCTGTACACAGGCTGAAGTACATATTAACAATACACACCCTGCTGACATTCACCATCACTACACAGACCTCAGTACTGTACAGACATCCACAGAATGTCCAGCTTTTGTCATGAAATATAACCACTACTGTACATAACATGTGTAGCAATCTGATATATCACTGGCTTGTTATCAGATATGATGGCAGTATTTATGGTGTACAACACATATGTACCACTTCATGCATGCCATATGTACAAATATTGACAGAGGTGTGGCTGACAGCACAGGCACAGGGCCAGTATAGACATGTTGCTGTGATAACCTCATATATTTTCCATTGTAACAGGGTTTGTTGCAACATATGTCCTATGAGGGATATGAAGTCAGTAACTGTCATGACCTTCACCATCTACAGACTGCAATCCTCACACTACCTTCTGCATTCCACAAATTGATGCACTGTGGCTAACATATGAAACCATAGGCACAACACTGCCTAGTCTGCAGATGGCCCTGCAGATGGGGATTCCTCATATACATGGAACTGACATGGGAGGTATTGCAACATGTACAACAGGCATATCCAGACAAACACCGTTAAACCAACATTACTCCAAATGCAGTATAGCAGCACTTACAGTCTGTAGTCAGGTCAGGCACATCACCCTCCTGTTGGTTGCCCTCTTTCTGCAGTGTATGTTGTTAGAGATAAATTTCCAATCCATCTGGGATGCTGTTTGCCAAACATCAGCTCTAGTTCCTGCTCACAGTGACTGCAAATGCCCAACACCATCATGATGTTCATAGGTATTGGAGTGTGTTTCCATGCAATTGGCTATGGGATTGTTACCACAGCTGTTCCACATGCAATCAGCTAGGGGAGGGCTGCAATTTGTGCAGAGGCCATCAGCTGATCATGAGCATCATGTAAAATACACATGCTGCTGCCTAAACAAGGCAGGTGTGGGTCTCCACATCCACCAGAGAGGGAGTGGGGGAGGCAGACAGAGGCAGATACATGTCAGGGAGGGGTGGGAGGGTAAAACTGAAGAATGTTTGTGTCACACACCTACCAGCACAGGGTATCAAACTGTCAACAACTATGTAGTGCTATCACAGTTTGATGCAGTTATTGGATGCACCACATGGATTACCTGATGTGGAGCACTCAGAGCATATATGTGAGGGTGAGTGACATCTGCAACAGGGATATGGTAGATATATGGTAGATGTCGTACACGTGCCTGTCTGCATGAACAGGTGCCAGCGTCAACACAGGTACACTCACACAAGGACGGACACACATTGACACACTTGGAAGGGCCAAGAGTGCAACTCATCAGTAGTGGGATTGCCACAACACATCAATGTGCAGGAATCACATGCACCACATGGGTCATACGGCGGCTGTATGGGCAAAGAGTATGAGGAGATGTCAGACATCAGATAACATGCTTCAGTATGCCCTGGGAGGTTGTAATGAGTGTGGATGTGGACATATGTACCATACAACACACACACATGAACACACAGGGTGCCAGTTCTGACATGCATGGGTGCATGTCTACACTGGTGTGTGGTAGTCAACTGTGCCAGCAGGCTGCACAAGGGTAGGCAATGGGTATACCTTGGTATCAGGCCACATGACAATGGTCTGCATTGTGGTTCAGGCCTGTAGTTACTGCATTTGCCACACAGGTGGGTATTGCATCCCCCATCCAGTCAGCTAGGTGACTATTGTCTGTGGCCAATGCTGTACACCACATGCCATGTATGTGTTCCTTAGTCCATGACATGGATGGTGTCTGGTATGTGCACACCTCCCACATGCATGTACAGTGACATGTGGAACTGTACCTTGAGTGTCTGGCCCATGTTGTGAACACAGATTATCATCAGATGTGCCAGTCTTGCCCACCTGTGGCAGGAACTGGTAATGGGCAGCGGGTATACCCTTCACCTACATTGATAGCATGCCAACAGCATTCCCTGATGTCAGTGTCATCTGTCCATGCAGGGCATGTTGTCAGGCATGGTATGTCCGTTGTGATTCACATGTGAAGGCACCACAAGTGGTGCAGGTGTCCATTGGGGAACATGGTGGAGGTGTACTGTCTGCATGTATGTACATATTGGACAGATGGGCAGGGTGACATGCCCTCTGTAGCCCACTGCTATCACTATCAGTGGCCAATATGCAGTGTACTACCCACATATTGGCTGTTGCCTAGGCATGTGTGTGCATATGACACATGGGATGAGTGTATGCTCTGGGTAATAGTGGGGTTGCTAATTTGGATTAGCTGGGCTTGATATCACATGTATGGGTATGGCTTTGCACCTCCCAGCTAATTTACATCTGTTATCCCTGTATGGTTGACATTGTGATATATAGTAGGGTCACCATAAAAGTAATAAGCAAACCCCTCCTTCACATTGGCCATACACTCACCTCTACACAGGATACGGGTTACATGCACACACACACCTGTCATGTCTGGGAGTTGAACTCCTACCTAACTAGTTTATTACACTATAGCAATATGCAGTTATAGTACATGCCACGGACATTACTGGAGTATCTTTTCCCCAAAGGTGTATTTCACAGTGACTGACATCAGCAGGATTACCAAATTAGGGCATTTCAACTGTACTGCGAGTGACTAGCCTAAAATGCATTGCTCCCTACACAGACAGTGATAAACACACAAAATATCCACAACTCTCATGTGTGGGTATAGAACCCCTGACCAAAGCCGATATCACACTATAGCATGGAGCTGTTATAGGACACACCACAGGGATTACTAGTGACATTCTTCCCCAAAGGTGTATTTCATACTCAATGACATCCGCAGGTTTACCAAAGTAGGGCATTTCACCTGTACTGCAAGTGTCTAGCCTAAAATGCATTGTTCCCTACACCGACAGTAAGACACACACACAAACCATCTACAACTGTCATGTGTGGGTACAGAACCCCTGATGCAGGACTATATCACACGACAGCATGGAGCGGTTATAGGTCATACCACAGGGATTACAGGGAACTTTCTCCCCACAGTTGTATTTCACAATGAATGATATCAGTAGGATTGGCAAAGTAGGAAATTTGAAATGTACTGTGAGTGAGTAGCCTATGATGCATTGCTCCATACACAGACATTGAAACACATGCAAAACATCCAGAACTGTCATAGGTGGTGATGGAACCCTATCAAAGTTCTAAATCACACTACAGCAGTATAGAGTTACAGGGCGAGCTACAAACAATACTGGGCTATGACTTTCCCAGAGGTGTATTTCTAGGTGAGTGACATCAGCAGCTTTGCCAATGTTGGGTGTATAAATTCTAAGGAGTGTGTGTGATCTAAACAGCATTGTTTGTCACTCAGTCAGAGACACAAAGTTGCTAAGTCTGGTTTTAGAACACCTACCAAATTACTTTATCATACTACACCAGTATGCAGTTTCAGGATGCACTACAGAGATTACTGGGCGATGATTTCCCCAGAGGTGTATTTCTAGGTGAGTGAAATCAGCAGCCTTACCAAAGATGGTATATGAATTGTACAGGGCGTGGGTGGCCTAAAAAAAATTGCTCTCTACTCAGTCAGACACAGACACACAATTGCCAGGTTTAGGGTGAGAACACCTACCTAATCACTTTATCATACTACAGCAGTGCACAGTTACAGGATGCACTACAAAGATTACTGGGCTAGGAATTCCCCAGAGGTGTATTTCTAGGTGAGTGACATCAGCAGCCTTGCCAAAGTTGGGATATGAATTGTACAGGGTGTTTGTGGCCTAAAAAGCATTGTTTTCTATTCAGTCAAACACACACAGATTCACATACAAGCACACAGTTGCTAGATTGGGAGTTAGAACACCTACCTAGCTACTTTATCACACTTCAGCAGTATGCTGTTACAGGACGTGCTACAGAGATTACTGGGCTATGGTTTTCCCAGAGGTCTATTTCTAGGTGAGTGACATCAGCAGCCTTGCCAAAGTTGTGTATATGAACTGTACGGAGTGTGAGTAGCCTAAAAAGCATTTCTCTCTGCACAGTCAAGAGACAAAGAGACATGCACACAAACACACACTCACACAGTTGCCAAGTCTAGGGTTAGGACTACTACCTAACTAGTTTATCACTACAGCAGTACGCAGTTATGGGACGCACCATGGGGATTACTGAGCTACAGCTCTCCCAAAGGTGTATTTCACATTGGATGACCTCAGCAGTCTTGTCATGTTACTGCTATGGGGAGGGCGGTGTGTGCATGGGCCGTAACCCATTCATGTAGGGGTTGACATGCCGCATGCAGGCACACATGGGGTCATATGCCACAGGTACATGTATACAGCTACTAGGTGACTGCTTCCTTGTACAGTCATGTTGTACAGCTGGCACATGCAACACGCTGTCATGCTGACAGATACTGGTGGCTAGTATCTGCAGTGAGTGACACCTGCACCTCATTTCTTTGGGGCCTTTTGGCTGTGTGCTGGGTGGGACAGGCCCATATATCTCCTTGTCACAGTCATCCTCTTCCACACATCTATGTCCATGTACCTTTGGCTTATTATAGTATGTTGTCCTTACATATATGTCTGTAATCCTAGCCACTGTGTGTGCAAGGCAGGAGTGGTGCATACTGACATGTGTCTCCACTAAGAACTGCAACTGCCAGATATATCTGGCCCACTGGTGTTTGCTGACATGGCCTTTATGTGTTTACCTGTGTGAGCATGTCCAGTATGGCCGTTCAGTATGTTGTTGACTGACATTGCCTAAGTGTGTGAGCATGCCCAGTATGGCCATCTATATTGCATGTGCAGATCAAGTCCAGGTAGGTTGTACTGTGGTGCTGACCTTTGTGTTGTACATCGACAGGTGGCATGCTGTGTCTGCAGGGTATACATTGGTCATGTGGCATTGACTGTTGCTACATTTCTGCATAGCAGGGGGGCGGCAACTGACTGTTTCTACATATCAAAACAGGGGTGGGGTGCACACTTGACTGTTACTATAAGTGTACGTAGGATGGTGGGGCACACCTTACACTTTTACATATTTGCTAGGACTGTACTGGTATGTCAGGTACACCATTTCAATCTGTTGTCTTACCTATCATGCTGGATAGAGGCATACCATTATACTACAGATCTTAGTTTTAACTACCTACATATTAGTTTCTGACCTCCTAGCCTTCACAACTTACATCCAACTGGCTGGCCTGCTGCAGTCTGTCAGTGTAGGCCTGGGGTAGGAATTACCCATAGGGCTCATTCAGAGGCCATAGTACAGCATTTATTTATGTTTGTCTACACATATCCTGCTGGCTGTGACTGTTGTTGGGTATGTGCCCCCCCCCAACTAGCACGTGTGAGTCACTTACCTTGTGGGTGTCCCAGTATTGAGGGTGGTGCTGCAGGGCTGCCTATGTTGGATGCACATAGTACACTCCCTATACATGGTTGAGCACAGGTAGTGTCATGTTTGGCATCCCTTTTAATGTATTAGTGAGTCAGAGAGAGGTGTTATTCCCTTGGTCCCTACTGTGTCAGTGCATGTGCTATGCATTGCCTCTTTGCCAAGGCCAGGGTATACTGGGCACTCCTCCTTCTGCCTACTAGGGCAGGCTCAGGTTGTTCCTCCTCCGAGTCACTCTGTGCCTGTGCAGGCCTTGGCACTGGTGGGGGGGGGGCTGTGTGGCCCTGTCCCATGCTGTTCCTGCTGCAGCTGTTTCTGCAGGATCATATTGTGTAGCATGGCACATACAAGGACAATTTGGGTACATGTAGTTGGTGAGTACTGCAAGGCTCCACCAGATGTGTCCAGGCACTGGAACTGTGACTTGAGCATCCCAAACACACGCTCTATTATGATTTGTGTTTGTGCATGTGCATCATTATTGAGTTCTTGTCCGGGTGTGTGTGCATTTCTGATGGGTGTCATCAGCCATGGCTTTAGTGCATATCCAGCATCCCCCACTAGGTGACAGTGTGGGATATCCCCATTGACAGATGTCTGTACAGCTGTATCAGATGCCAGATGTGGGAATCGTGGTAGCTTCCAGGGCAGCCAGCACACACATTCATTATTATGCCCTGGGTATCACACATGACCTGGTAGTTGATCGAGGGGAAGCCCTTATGGTTGATGTTGACACTACCCTGCCCACCTGGTGGTACTTTAATGGTATATGCGTGCAGTCTGCTGCACCCACTACTTCAGGGTATTCTGCTATTTGCTGGAAGAGATGCATATTGCTGGCCAATGCCTCACGGGTGATGGGGAAATATACGTGCTCACCGACATGTGCTGACATGGCATCCAAGAACTGGTGGAGTACCCTGCATGCTGATGCTTTTGAAATCCCCATCATATCCCCAGTTGTCCTTTGGAAGGTACCTGTAGCTAGTATTCTTAGGCCTACACATACCTTGGTATCCACTGGGATGGGTTCCCCTCTGTTAGTTTTGTGTGTCAAGCGTGGCCAGCACAGCTCAACAATTTGCTGTAGGAGGCCTCTGCCCACCCTATAGCACTCCACTATCTCCACCTCATGTAGCCCTTGATAGATTACCCTGGGTCTGTACACTCTTCTCTGTCTCCTCACTGTGTGTTGCTCAGCAGCATTCACATCCTCACCACCCTCAGCCTCTTGCACATGCTGGTTTATGATAGCAAAATCAGCCCCTAAAATTTTTTCTCTTGCTTTCGTTATGTAAAATTTCCCTGTCTGTATACACCGGAGGTGCAGAGTTTTTGGGAAAAAAACAAGGGGAAAAGGTGTTTGCATAGATTATAGTGGTGTGCTGGCCTGGGCTGGTCTGCTGCCTGTGTAATTGGGTGATTCTGATACATTTCACCTGTCAGCTAAGCTAGTTCTCCTTGATTACCTTCCTACTGCTGTTTTCCCTTACCATTGCCTCCCTGTTTAAGCCTGTGTGTGTGCCTCGCAAATGGAGTGCTCAAATGTTCACAGAGCTGCTTTTTCCTTGTTTAACTTCCTTTTTCTTCCTGTAAAACCCAGTGCACAGCGCACACCTGCTTACACTTTGTCAAGAGTGCTAGGCAAGTTTAGACACACCCCTAGCTTAGCTGTGCTAAGCTAGGAGCAATCCCAAGCCACAGGTCTCCAATCCACTTACAGTATGCCTGACACCCCCGCATGATGTCACCTATATCCTAGTCTTACACCCAGCTATTTATACTCTTACACTCTTGGGACCTGCTTCACACCCTGGGAAAATATGGGATTCACTAACCTTTCCCTCATTTGCATAGGATTGCCTGCTAATGCATAGTTACATGTCCCACACTGAGCCTCTCCCCTTAGCAACCATTACTCCCTGGCCAGGTTGTCTTCTGCCTGCCATTGACTTGCATGGCAGAATACTGATTTTAGTTAAAATGCTTGTTTTAGGTTTATTTTATTATTTCAACCCCAGATCCCATTTGCGGGCCGCTGCCCTATGCTTAAACAGGCGAGATCGGCAAAAAAATATATAAAAGTTGTTTATTTTCTTTTAAACAGTTTGCAATGCCAATGGCCTTCTACATAGCCATTGACATGCTTCCTCAATGATATGCAGCCTTTATTTGGAGCTGTCATTGCTCCGTTTTGTAGATTGCAGAAGTGTACTCGGTTACTAACCAAGTACATTTCTGCACACTGCACTCGTCCTGCACGGACAGCTGCCAGCTTTCTGGATCACATATTACCCTCATTTGCATGGTTTTCACCTGCAAATGAGGGTAATTTGCATACGGGAGCTCAGTCTGTGCAGGATTAGTTTAAGAGCTCATGTGTACGTCCCGGGAGCTCGTTCCTGGATCGCACATCGGCCATATTTCCGAAAATAGCTCTTAGACTAATCCTGCACTTTCTACAGGGCTTTGTGAATCTAGAGGTAGGTTTATCTCAATATGCTTATGAACAGTTTTCATTAAAGATCTTTATAGACAATATCAGTTCTAATCTTAAATGACAACATTGACCAAAAACATGTCTCATGCTATTTTTCTAGATAATACATTTTTAATCTTTACAGTTTTATTTACAAGATAAAACTTAATCTATTCTGGTTTAACAAATTCTGCATTTTTTAATGTTTATGACTATTGATATTTTACTCTCTGGACCATAGCTGGCCTTAGGCATAGGCCAACTAGGCACCCACCTAGGGCGCTGTTCTAGGAGGGGCTCTTTTCCAGTATTTATGTGGTGTAAGTAGACCAGGATGGGGGCACCGGGTGCTGTGGAAGGTCATCATGGAGCCCTTTTGCCTAGGGCATCAGTTGACCTAAGGCTGCTCTGCTTTGGACCTACTAAAATCCCTATATATTTCAAAGAATATGAGGTTTCCTATTTACAACTAAAATCAGTTTGCCTAAAGAAGTATTAGAGAAGATTGCAAATTCAATTTTTCTCATAGTTTTCTCATCTGAACAAAAAAAAAAAATGAAAACTGTTCTAATAAATTCCAAACTGATACTGTTAACTGAACATAACAAATAACATATTACTGTAAAGAGTCAGCTTAAATTAACTATCAATAAATGTACCTGTTTATTCCTATGTCAGAATTCTGTTTTATCACTGGCTAAGGGTTGTTTTCAAAAATGTAAGGGGAAATGCCAGGAAAAAGACATTTCATTCTAAAATATGAACTCTAGAATGTAGAGATGAAGCTGTCTGATATTTTAAATGTTTTAGTAATTTATAAATAAATGTTTGCTCTGAGGGTGTTGATGGAGAAGTACAGAGAAGGTCAGAAGGAGTTGCATTGTGGATTTAGAGAAAGCATATGACAGGGTGCCTAGAGAGGAGTTGTGGTATTGTATGAGGAAGTCGGGAGTGTCAGAGAAGTATGTAAGAGTGGTACAGGATATGTATGAGGGTAGTGTGACAGCGGTGAAGTCTGCGGTGGGAGTGACAGATGCGTTTAAGGTGGAGGTGGGATTACATCAAGGACCACCTCTGAGCCCTTTCTTATTTGCAATGGTGATGGACAGGTTGACAGATGAGATCAGACAGGAGTCCCCGTGGACTATGATGTTTACAGATGACATTGTGATCTGTAGTGAGAGTAGGGAACAGGTGGAGGAGACCCTGGAGAGGTGGAGATATGCTCTAGAGAGAAGAGAAATGAAGGTCAGCAGGACTAAGACAGAATGTATGTGTGTGAATGAGAGGGAGGATAGAGGAATGGTGAGGATGCAGGGAGGAGAGGTGGTGAAGGTGAATGTGTTTAAGTACTTGGGATCAACAGTTCAGAGTAATGGTGAGTGTGGAAGAGAGGTGAAGAAGAGAGTACAGGCAGGATGGAGTGGGTGGAGAAGAGTGTCAGGAGTGAATTGTGACAGACGAGTACCAGTAAGAGTGAAAGGGAAGGTCTACAAGAGGGTTGTGAGACCAGCTATGTTATATGGGTTGGAGACAGTGGCATTGACAAAAAGGCAGGAGTCAGAGCTTAACGTGGCAGAGTTGAAGATGTTAAGATTTGCACTGGGTGTGACGAGGATGGACAGGATTAGAAATAAGTATATTAGAGGGTCAGCCCAGGTTGGAAGGTTTGGAGACAAAGCCAGAGAGGCAAGATTACGTTGGTTTGGACATGTGCTGAGGAGGGATGCAGAGTATATTGGGGAAAAGATGCTAAGGATGAAGCTGCCAGGTAACAGGAAAAGAGGAAGGCCTAAGATAAGGTTTATGGATGTGGTGAGAGAGGACATGCATGTAGTTGGTGTGACAGTGCAAGATGCAGAGGACAGGAAGAAATGGAAACAGTTGATCTGCTGTGGTGACCCCTAATGGGAGCAGCCGAAAGAAGAAGAAGGAGTCATTTAAAAATAAAAGTATATTTTGGGATTCTTAAAAGTTTTCTATGATTAAATTAAGAATGCTATTAAGCTAAGTCAAGAAGTAAAAGACCACAGAAGTGATTCATTTCTACCTGAATTTTCTGATTTCCAGCACGTTTAATACTACCTGCTCTTTGGACATATGTTCACCTTGATTTGTGGTGTTATCCATTGAGACCATAGTTCTGTTTGTCTAAGTGATAATTGCCACCTCTTTTAGTCTTGTCATGTTCCCGTTGAGTTTAAAAGAGCTGAAAAAGGTTGTTTTGGATTATGACTATCTTGAAAACTGTCATCCCATCTCTAACCTCCCATTTTTGGGGAAGGTTCTGAAGAAAGTATTTTACATTTAGCTGAAATAATTTTTGACTAATCATGCCATTGTAGATCCATTTCATTCCTGAGTTATGGTAAGACACATTACTGAGACAGCTCTCGCTATAGTTTTTAACAGTCTCCCAGTTGTGGGTGATCAATGTTATTATTCTATTTTTGTCCTTTTAGATCTCTTACTGCCATTTGACTTAGTAGGCCACCATATTCTCGCAGACAAATTAGAGCATTATTGGGGCCTTTCTGGTACTGTCCAGGATTGGTTTGCTTGATACTTATCAGGACATTCCTACAGGATGAATAAACCTGAACTACTTCACACACAGGATAATGAAGAACTGCTAATGCACTTAAGACACTTGGTATATAGTTAGATCCGTTTGTAGTTAAGTGCAATGTTAGTGCCAGTTTTAAAAAATAAAAAAAAAAATGGACATTTGGAAAGTTATTATAGGCAGTAGTAACACACCCACAGACATACACACACACACACACACACACACACACACACACACACACACACACACACACACACACACACACACACACACACACAGGCATACACACACACACACACACACACACACACACACACACACACACACACACACACACACACACACACACACACACACACACACACACACACAAATCACTGACTTTGTTAAAAAAGAGTTATGATTTGAAATCTCTTTTAACGAGGAACAGTAAGAGAATTGTGGTATCAGTCATTAAATAGGCACTTCTCTTCAAGGTATTTGCAGGCGTCACAGATTTATCAACCCTTCCCTATTTTTAATATGTGATTGTCAATCATTTGGATTGCCATGACACTAATTTTGTTATGCAGCCCCATGTACCAGCAATGAGGCTTTCTATGTGGGAATGGCAATAGAAATTGTTCATATACAATATATAAGTATACATATTCTATGAAAAATAAGACTGCAGTTAATGCTTTTCATAGACATTTATTTCATTGTGTGAATCTTTGTTTTATTTAGTCATTTATTTTTATTTATTTTATCATAAAGTTTATTGACAGTGATTAGAGAGGAGAGGAGGCCTTAATGCTATCTTATATAAAAAAGAACTGCAGTGACAGTTAATGCTCAACATATGAATGGTAAAATTGTTTTAAGTTACATCATTTTAAAGCTAAGCCACCTCAAATGATTAGCTCTATATTTTTCAGTGTTTCACCTGTATTTGTCATTTAATTAGTTCCCTGTTACCTTTTTTTATTAACTTATTCCTTGCTTTACTGCTTAAATATCTATAGGCTTCTGCATCATTTTTATTTGTTTACCTAGACAATGAAGTTTTTTAGCAATTAAAGGTAAGGCAGCAAAACTGAGGTTTTAGACCATTGTTTTATAAAAAGAAATATTTAATGACAGTCATTTCTATTATAGAAAATGTGGACTGAATCCAAAAAATGCTTTGAAGACTTCTCCTATGTCATTTTTAAAGAAAACTTCAGTATTGCAAGCTTACCTTTACTTGGTTTAATTAAAAAAATGCATTCGTTTTCTGTTCAGATGATTTCAAATTTCCAAAGGAACAGCTTGAGAATTATTTGTAAATTAGCAGTGCTTAAGTAACTCATTGATAGGATCAAATAAGAACAGCTGGCATACTTACCCCCTTAGAGCATTCTAACAGACGTCATCTCTGCGGTAATTTCTCATCAGTTCATTTGTTATGAGAAATTAAAAGAAAGTAGCCTTTTTATTAGGTTTCCAGCTGTTGCATCTACAGCTTTGTGATAAGGATCTGTGGTATGCTTTAAAATAAACTTTTAAGTGACCTTAGACTTTAATTCGTTGGTGACTTTAACAATAGGTCTGTATCATGTCTAGATTACTTTTTCACACCCTGTCACGGCTTGTTATGTCTTCTTTTTGCGCTAGTAGTATAAATGTTTGACAGTTGAGAGGACTGTAGCTTACTTATGAATTACTTGGTGAAGCAAAGCCTATCAGCGCACAGAGTCACTGTAGCTGTTATTTCTCATAAGACATTAAGAATGCATTGTGCCTTTCACATGCAAAGTTGTCTGACTTCCTCTGACATTGAAAAATGAATCAAGTCTTATGCCATTTTCATTAGATGAGGTGATTACATTAGGGCAGCATACTCAAGGGGAAACCTCTGTCATCGTAACCACTTAGTTTTCCTATTTCTGCAATAGATAATGTATTTTCTGTCATTCAGGTAATGCAATGTCATAACTATTGACTATGCAGTCTCAACACATATTAAAGAAGGCATACGATCTGATAATATGGTTGATTGTCATGTTTTCAGATGTGGAATGATGATGCATTAATGCCCCTTTGATGGGCTTACATACCAGAAAGCATAAACCAGATGATAAAGAGGATGTATAGATTAGAAAATAGGCTAACAAATATGAAGTGGTGGCAATAGTCTAAGACTCATTAGATATTAGAGTGATAGTACCCTGATATCTTACAACTTTAAATGCAATGTTTTTTTTTTTTTTTTGCATAGTTTACCTCACTTTTAATGGAATAATATTTTCAGAGTGACAATGTATAGGGTATCATCACTTCTCACATGTATAAGGCACTCTGATTTGCCTTGCACATCATAGCACAAACCCTGCCATGTAGTATTGACATAATTTATATATTTATTTAGTTTGACAACTGGTATAGAGCACTGATCAAAATGATCCTATTTCATTTCAAGTTAACAAGAAGTAACATGAATACAAACAAAATGTTGTGTGCAGATAGTAATAGATCAATAATAGTAATTATAATAAAAGTACTCAGTACAGGGGGTAATAGGAAGGGATGGTTAGAGTGAGAGGGAAGAAGAAGAGTGGAATAATAAAGGGATGGAGCACAGAGTGTAAAATGCAGCAAAAGTAATGTAAGGGCACATATAAATGAACTATATACAGCATAACAATGTGGAAGAGATGTCATGTATCAGTGTGCAGAAGTAGTTTGAGGAATACCTGACTGGGGAAGGGGAAAGTGGGGGATTAGGTGATGTGTCCAGAGGGAAAGCATTTGAAAATTGACTTGGACTTGACATAATCTTCAATTATAAACTACTATAAAGTCTTCCATTGTGTTTTAGATCATGTTATCAATGTTGTCAAAGTATTTAACAGGTATGTTGACTTAGTTTAGCATGATGGCTTAAATTTGCTCACTGTGTCATCCAGTATAACACATTCTTCAGCCTTCTATATTGCAGAATGCAGGTTTATTGCACTAATGTTTATTACATTATAGGCAAAAATCACCAAATGTCTAATAAATCATAATGCAGTTGTAAGTATTTGGTATGGAGAAAAATAATACATAATGGAATGTTTTCTGTGTATTCAGAATTGCTAAAATATATCATGGTCTTTGTAAATATAGATTAAAATGTTATAATGCATCACTATTGCTTTATCAAGCAGTTAGAAATAACTGTGGAGCTTGTCAGAACATCTGTTTCTACAATAAAGCTGATCATCTCCCCAAAGATTTTCCATTTTCACAACTGCTCTTTATCAGGATTTGCTCACCAAGTAATTGACTTCCCAAATGAAAGGTTTTGAGCTTTAACAGAAACATTCCAAACACACATGGGATATCACACACACATGGTACAGATCACAGCTGAAAATCATCTTAGTATGGAAACCAATGCCGTGGTTCCTCATACTTTCGTTGACATGTAGGGTCAGTGGTTTTAGGATTGTTGCATCTTCTAAAGTATATCTCTTAACCTTTCTTTTTTAGATGTCAAATGGAAGTATTTTAAGACATGAAAGAAACATATGTAAACCATGTTTTAAGTCACAGGAAGTAAAAAATAATGCCTCTGCAGAAGTCAGCAATTTCGTTTTCATAAAATGCATTGTTTCCATTTTGTCAGAAAGGTCACATGAATGGTGGATTTACATGAAAGGAAGAAAGAAAAATAATCTGTTGTCGAGATGGGGAAGAAGACACTGATGTAGGTTTTCTGAGCAAAATAATTGGGCTGCTTTTTATTTACACACACACATATATATATATATATATATATATATATATATATATATATATATATATACATATACACACATATATGGCACAGAAATAAGTAATAAAGGCTACACAGTAAGGATTTTGCTATGCCTGTATTTTCATGTTAACTTTAATTTACTTCAAAGAACATGTTGTACATTTGACAGTATAAAAATTAGGTTCACTTTACTTCATAGAACACATTGCATGTTTGACTATCCATTGTGACTATATATTTGCACTTGTGCAATCACTTATTCCAAGTCTGTTCTGAATAAAAAAACAACTGGAATGATTCATATATACATATGCATAACAAGACAGGCTTATCATAAATTAATAACAGTGTCTGTTCTTATACTCACTTCTTGTGATTACCTTACATGCTACTCATGGCTTCTCATTTACTGTTTATGTTGATATTTATATTTTAAGGAAAGCAGGTAGGTCCAGCAATGCTAAAAATGTCATATGACCGGTTTTGAATAAAGCATGACTCAATGATACCCATATAATACCCGTCTTCTGCAAAGCAGCTTGTCGTGGTCATCTAAACTGCCAATTAAGCTAGTTTCCTGCTTGATTATCATACCTTTTATCTGTTTAATATACTGGAACTTCATCAACACAATGAGTACTTGCACTGACAAACCCACTTTTCATTTGTCTGACTTAAGTCAATGCACTTAGACCTGGTTCTTATTTTCAACTACTTTGCATTGTTATTGTTCAGGAATGTGACAGGAGAGACTGTATTCTAGAAAACAGCAGGTACAAAATGTTAACCACTCCAGGATGAGACATCAGTCAATTGTAGGGCAGACACATTCACGCATCCACATCATCTGTCAACTTATTATGAAATCTTCTGCGTTTTTCTAGTGGTTTACCACTCTCCAGATTCCATCAGTCTGTCATATCACTGCTGCTTCTATCTTGTTAAACTAATCTACTACACTGAGGACAGAAAGTATAAAATAAGGTTTTATTTTGTCCTTGCTGACCCTATGCTGTCAGTTTCTATTTGCTGGTCATGCAAATGGAGTCATATTCTTTATCGCTTCTACTCAGAGCAACTAAGGATTATCATGGGCCATAAACTATTGATGATTATAAAAATCCATGAGAAAATACATCCACCCATCCACTAAGACATCCACTGAGCCACCAATTTTTATTACTTTTTTATTTTGTTCAGGGCTATGGTGGAAGAGACCCTATGCCAGAAAATAACAGGTACAAAACATTAGCCACTCCAGGATGGAAAGTCACTCCATTGTAGGCAGGAACACTCACATATACACTTACAAGTTAACATCTCCAGTCAACCCATCACCAAGTTGTAAGAGATTTGGAGGAAACCAGAAACCCACTATTATGGTCAGATTCTATGACAGAATGTTTTAATGTGAAGCACTGCCTAAACTTTTATATCAGGTCAGCCTCCTCAAACTAAATTTTGTCTCATATACAATATATATATATATATATATATATATATATATATATATATATATATATATATATATGTCCTTCATTAAGGTGTAGCTAGGGATTTCCTATTTGCCTCATAAAACATGTTCTTCGGTTTGTCTTATATGTCATAAATATGTAATCAACAATATAATGCATGGTCAAGTTGTGTTTTTTGTCAAATGTCTTCACTATAATGTAAAAGTTTTTTTTTTCCTATTTTAGGGGCGAGGGATGACTGTAGGTTAAATGGTGACTTGACAGCTCAATGATTGTAGTTACAGTACTGCTATCTGTCTAGAATACAATAGGAAGTATTTTTGTATCAAAGAAATTATTTGTAAATATTGGAAGCCTTTTTAGTCAACTACCCAGTATACTTGATGTTTTTAAGCACACCCCTGTTAATTTATAGAAGGGTATAAGTTTAAAAAATATGTACAAATTCAATAACCTCCGGCAGATACATAACATTAATCATAAAACAGACACATATAAATGTGGTACTTGTAAGCAATGCCCCTATATAAGCAATGACGAAGAAGTATATTTGAACAGCCATGGTACAAAGCTTAGAGTCCACAGTCATTTCAACTGCAATACTGCTGTCATTTTTTATATTTCCATATGCCTGTGTGGTGCCGTTTACATTGGAAAAACAGAAAGGGCTCTAAAGAAACGTGTATATGAATACATATACTATATCGCACATGACATAGAAACTAATTCTCTGTCAAGATATGCCAAAGTATGTGTAAATAGCAAGTACAAATTCTACATCTTAGAGCAAGTGCAAAAAAATCCTAGAGGTGGTCACTGGGAAGATCTACTTGAATACTGGGAGCTATACTTGCAACTATAGTTTCAGGCCAGTAGACCCCCTAGTTTAAATGATGTAATCTCCATAGTGGCCATTTTAAAATTAAATCATAACTAAGGAGCTTAATAGATAGTTTATATATTTTCTCTTTTTATAATTTGCATTTTTTTGCTGTTTGCATGGATTATTTAATATTGTATAGATTATTCCAGCTCAAAAGAATTTTATAACATTAATTAATATCATCAATATTTTTAACATTTGGCAACATTTTATAAGATATTTCAATGTTTGTTATGTGTGGATTATATTTGTACTGAAAGCGTTTTTTAGGGATTGTCCCTTTAAGGATTTTGAGGCTTTAATTATCTTATTGGTAGTATAAATCAAGCATTTCTCCCTGGTGGTTGAAATTACTTTAAAGGAATTAATTGTAATCAATTGATTGCACTATATATTTGATGAAAAATTAAGTTTCTCTAGTTCTGATGGAAGTTTAGGTAGCTGAACAAAAGTGCTCAAATATTTCAATAAAATGTGGAGATTTTAATTGTCTGGTCTGGTGTTGTGGTTCTTACTGGTATGTTTTCTAAAGCAGTGGAGTTTTTGCATTGTTCCTGGTTGATCTCCACCTAGCCACTTTACTTTTTTCTGATATCTATATTATTGCAAACATCATTTCAGCACTACTTTACTTGGCTGGACTCTGCATGTGTATATAATTAAGAGGAGTTGTGTCACATGACTTTTTTCTAAGGATGACAGACATGCTTTTATTGTTGTGTTTGTTTGACTGATGAGTTTTTTGTACAATGTCTGTGACATAATGTGCAGTAATGATACAGAACAAGGAATCAGTGGAAACAGAGGACAACTCAAATCATTTTTACAGGGTCAGCACTGTAAATAGCAAAGTTTGTATTAAGTTACAGCATCTTCGTGGATTGCAAAGTAGATAGAATAGGCACAGACCAACTTTTTACAACTGATCTGTTGGCTGTGCCGAAATATGACTATGAATCACAAGTAGGTTTCATAAGCATAAGCTAAGTTAAATCATTTCTCATCTATATTTCATTGAGTTTGTTTATGCTTATTTGTGACCATTGTGTGCTAATGTAAATGGCTTCTATGAATCACAGCCAAACTATGCCAATTTGTAGATATTGTAGATACCAATACCCCTAAAGCGTTCACACACTGAGTGCATACCAGCCTAAGAGGCTACACAATAGTTTTATTAAGCAAAAGAATGATGTTAGGAAAGGTGGCACAAAGACTGCCTTAGGTAGATATTGTCTGTTGTATGTTGTGTTAAATTTCAAGTTTTGTAATACATGTCCATCCTTGATGGCATGATTTTAGTAACTATTTATTACTTCAAGACTCTAAGTGACAGCTGCATTTAAATGTTAGTAAATGTTTTGGTATTAATAACCCCATGACCATCATAAGCTCTGAAGATTCACAGGAAGAAAAAGTTTCTCTCTAATTTTATAGTCTGCTTGTAATTTTTAGGAAACAGTGATTTGTTAATATCTGATCATGTGTTGATTTTAAAGTATTTAAATGTGTGTGTTTTAACTAATAGTTAGGAGCCTGAAAATTAGTTGTATTGTCAGAGACTTCTTTCTGGATTTATATTAGAGTTATCTTATTTTTATGTACTTTACGTTTGTTGCTCATTTTTGATTTGCATACGCTAATTGTGAGAGTGCATGATCTGAAAGTATTCATCATATTCTGAAGTACAGTGATACTCAAGATAGCATATATAATTGTTGGGAATGTGGGGTGTAAGCACTACATGCAAAAATCTTTACAAATATATAACAGCAAGTTTCAGAATTTGCTGTTTGCTGTTGCTGCAGTTGAATTGCAGTTTAAATGTTGCAGAGATAGATATTGCATTATTAAGTCTTGCAATTCTGAATGGAAACCAAAACACACACACCATTTTGCAATGATCATTTTAGTAGTAATTCTGTCCACAGCTACTTGTACTGAATAAGGTAGATCCATTGCCATTTCTATTTGGCCTGCTTCCAGACCTTTTTTTTGCCAACATTACCTTCTTAAGCTTTCCAGAAATGTCCAATTGCTAATCACAATATTAAATGTGTTGATAAATGTGTACTTTAACTGTATACCATGTACTGTTAGTTGGTGTCAGCAAAGACACATTTAAAAATAAATAATATGCCACAAAAACAGAATGTTAAGACTTCAAATCAAGACAAAATCTCAAGACTACAACTGTAATCCTGTTTATACTTTTCAGCTGAGTATCAAAGTGACAGTAGCTCCTGCTAAACATGCTACTGAAAGGAATAGTTCTTGTTACATATATTTTTGCTTAAAGGGTTCAAAAGCTTGGAAGCATACTGTGATAGGTTTGTTTAACTTTAGAGATATAAATACACTGCTGTTTGAAAGCTTGACACTATCATAACTGAAACCTGCTGCTACACCAATACTCAGCTTTGCAATGAAACCTGTGAGGCATCCTTAATTGTGAGGACACCTAACCTGATGCAGAGTCAGTGATGACCTTAACAAAGAATGGGTTTCTGAGGCTATCTTACTTCACTGTATATGACAGGGAAGGGCAGTGATGAATTAAAATTAGGGTCTCAGATAAATTTAAAACAGCATACTCTTCACAAAAACAAACTGGTGCAGGTAAAATTAATGGTGCTTGGCCATTTCTGCAATAAAATTACAGTACAGCAAACAGACACACCCTCAACAAACATTTGCTTTTGCATTTTGATAGTAGGTTGCACTAACATACACATCTTCTGACATTTACCATAATACAATCTACCTGGCAAAACAGATGGAAGAAACAAGAGAGACAGTGGGATTTCAAAGGAAGTTTTAAAATCTTCTACCACAGATACTTGCCAAATAAATCCTCAAATGCAACATTATCTGTCACAACCAGTCAAACATCAACTCCATGAATCAACACAATACATAAGTAAGTATAAAAAACTATATAATGAAAAAACAACCATGTTTTTTGGGGAAAACCCCTCTGTACTCTATGCTGTTTTTGAGAAAAAAAAACAAATCTGAAATATTACAACAAAAGTGCATTTTGCTCCTTCTGCACGTGACTAGAATCATAGGTTCATGGGTATGTACTAGGCTATCGGTCCAAAGGCCTAAGTAAGCCTAGCCAACAAGGTTCCCTAGCTTACACCACCCAAGAAAGTTATTTTCCTGTCCCCCTGTCGAGCAGAGCCACAGAAGTGATCCCCGGGGTGTATTTCCTATTTCCCATCCACTCATCAAGATTTTTCTTGAAGAGTGCTAATGAGAAACTTTGCTTGACATAGATGGGGTTAAAAAATTACCTTACAGAAGCATTTATAGAAGTGTGACATCATTGATCTAGTAACAAAGAAGTAAAACTTGGACAAGTTGATTTTGCCTACTTATAGGGCGAAACAATTTCAAGAACTATAAGGTACATTTTAAATAACATGTATCCACAACTGTACACAACAAATACATTACAAGTGAGCAATGAAATGCAAGCAGAGTTATAGGCTGGTATTAATAGCTGCTTGCGGAAATGCGATAAGGGTATTCCTGATGCTTACGAATGATTTTAGCAAAGTTGGGAGTCTCAGAGGCCATTTACAGTAATGTTGTTGTGTCTTTCGGCTTTTTCTGGTTGGGGGTTGCCACAGCGGAACTCCAGTCCGCTATTAATTGCCAGTAGATTTTTATGTGCTGAGTTGCCGGCCCTGATGCACAACCTTCAATAAGGTACGCCCATTCACGCATGTCTCCACACAGAAGATGCTCTAGCTGAGAATCGAACAGGACAACGTCTTACTGTGAGGCGACAACCCTACAGCAGCACCACCACCACAGTTAGGCCATTTACAGTAATGAAAGGCCTTAAAAATAATGAGATCCAAATGAGAAATTTTGTAAAGTACAGTATGCTAATGAGGCAGTTTTGCAATTCCTAGTCTAACATCTGCACAGTACTCACATCCCTTGTTAAATGTGATGCTTTGCCTTTGATATTGGAGTTACAATCTGCGAACTTGACCGCAGCAATCCCTTCCATAGTTTGTTCAAATATGCACAGATACTTCCCTGACACAAAAATGAATTCCCACAACAACACCTTCATTAGTTTATATTAAGTATGCACAAGAGCTAAAATGACACAAATTATTATCCCAGTGATCATTTCAGCAGTCTGACTATGTATGCAGAAGAAGATTCTTGGCATAATATGAATTATTTCCCTAAGCGACCCCCTTCAGTAACATTTCCTAGTATGCATAAACACCAAAATGAAACATTCACCCAAGCAATCCCCTAAGTAATATGTCCAGGTATGCATAAGCACCAAAATGAAACATTCACCCAAACAAAAACTTACAATAAAATGTCCTAATATGTACACGTACCAAAATGAAGCATTCACCCAAGTGATCCCTTCAGCAATATGTCCCAGTATGCATAAGAACCAAAATGAAACATTCACACAAGCAACCACAGCACTTCAGTGAAATGTCCAGGTATGCACAAGAACCAAAACGAAACATTTACCAAGTGACCACTTCAGTAAAAATGTCCATGTATACAGAAGCACCAACTAATCTCCCTGCACATCTCCACAGTTTCCCTCAAAACTGCTGCTTCATGGTGTATGTTAGAGTTATTTACAGATTTGCAATTGTACTCATTATAGATTCATATTTATGAATCAGACTCATATGCATATATGTAAAGCCTATTAATAAATTAGTAACTGTCCCCTTATTGTTTGGGTGCTAAGCATGTCACATGTTTGTGATGGGGGCCGTGGTCATGAAAAGTTCTAAACATTTGTACCATTCATTCACCCTGAAAGTTTGGGATTTGCATAACCACATAGCACCTCTCTTCACAGATCACTGCTAAGAAAATGCAAAACCCTGGACTATGAATACCACCAGTAATAACAATAATGAGTACCATGGGTATGTGTTTTACAGGGTTTTCCAACTTGCATCTTCATTAAACTACTTTAGCTTTGCTGTCCTTGTCTATTTTCAACTTTCATTTATATTTATATTGTACAATCTACACCCCCTGGGATATATGATTATTACTTAATTACGTTATACCTCTTAAAAATATACTGACACAAACTAAACAATATCTCTTGAAAAGAATGTGCATATAAGTTCTTTTTTTTAATCCTCCACCAGACATGCCCAATAGCTCTGCTATATAAACCCATTATGCTGTTTCTTCACCTAGGTGTGAGAGTCCGCTATCCTCAGGCCACAAATAAGTCTTACAGCCCATCCATTTCTGCCTGGGATGCCTTATCAAAGCATTCATTTCCCTCTCTGGGGATCATTGTGTGGTAGGGAGCAGGTCAGCTTTCAGGTCTTTTAGGGTAACCTATGCTTTTATTTGCAGCACCCACCCAGGGTTGCCAGATTTCTAGCCCCCCAGGTAGGGACAAAAAAAAGAAGGTCTCTCACGGCAAGTGAAGACCAAAAAAAAAAAGGTCATCGGCAACTGAAGACCAAAAAAAAAAAAAAAAAAAAAAAAATAGTCTTTAATGCGGAACAGAGTTCCACAGTAAAGAACTGAGCTCACTCAGTAGCTCTGCACTAAACACGGAGCTTCTCGTGTTTAATGCATTGCAGTTCCGCATTCAACACAAGAAGCTCCGTGTTTAGCGATTTTTGATTGGCCCGCATACTGGCATATGGGCCAATCAAAATCGTAAACACGGAGCTTCTCGTGTTTAATGCGGAACACAAGAAGCTCCGTGTTTAGCAATTTTTGATTGGCCCGTATGCCAGGTATATGGGACAATCAAAAAAAAAAAAAAAAAAAACAAAGCGGAGGCTGGCCAGGATTTAAACCGGCAGGGTGGGACTCGGGATCAGGCTGCTGATCTCGGGACAGTCCCGCCCAAATAGGGACGTCTGGCAACCCTGCACCCACCCAGCCTCCCAGCAGCTGTATGAGCTACACAGCTGCTGCCAGGCTTAAAGAGTGAGCCTCTGCATGATCTTTGGGCTATGTGCAAATGCACTTGCAGCATATGCAACACCAATAAGCACTTACCATGCATGTCCTTGTGTGGAAGTTGTCTTCCACAAGCACTCAGCCCCTTTCTAGATGACATGCACATTTGAAAAGCTAAGGAGTAGATAACCAAAAAAAACAAAGGGTACTTATCTGTAATGGACGGCCGAGTCAAATGAGTAAACTGCTTCCCAAAGCTGGCGATCCAAGGTCCAAAGATCACTGCGTCAGACAAGTTCTGAAATGGGTATGTGCAGACATCACTTTTATAGCCAACGTCAGTTTATGGCTCTGCCATCAAACATCCTCCTAAGACTTTGGTATACTAGCCAGATGTCTGATGCTGCAAGGAGCAACCTCTCTACAGTTATGAATACTGCAACATGAGAATAGAAGGGCATCACCAACTTCTCCCATTGTGATTCATTTAAGTGATGAGTCACTGCTGTGTCTTTACCCTAGCAGTATCTGCTAGCTCCCATTTTCTTCTGCCAGTTCCTATAAGCAAATGCGCCACTAGCTGAACTCAGATTACCTGAGTCACACTGAGGCTTTGTCTCCTTATACCACAGAACCACCTACATAATTCCCTTTCATTTTAAAATATGTGAGACATTAAGGAAACTTGGTAAATAAAATAAATATATTGATCTTGCCATGCTGGTGTCTGAGGCAGGAAAAACATAGGTCTTATAGGTTCATAGGTTCATAGGTGTGTACTAGGCTAATGGCCCCGAAGCCTTTACAAGCCTAGCCCATAGTATTACCCTGGCATCTTGCCACCCAACCTTAGTTCCTAGTGCCTCTGTCAAGTAGAGCCACTGGAGAGATCCCTGGGGTGAATTTTCTATTTCCTATCCACTCATCAAGGTTTCTCTTGAAGAGGGCCAGTAAGGCACTCCGCTTGATGATGTATGGGAAGTTTATTCCATAGCATGTGCAGTCTGCTGGTTATGAATCTGTCCCTCCAGCTTGTTCTGTTGTTTGTGGTAATGAGGTTGAGGTCTCTGGAGTGTGTAGTGTGGAGGAATTGGGATTTCTTTAGATGTAGCATTTCTAACAGAGCTGGGTCAGATATGGCTTTGTAAATCAAGCAGAGATCACCTCTAAGTAGGCGATATAAGACAGAGAATAGTTGGAGTTTTTTTTAGTCTATCCATATAGGGCAAGTATTTAAGGCCTAAGATTTTCTTGTGAGGTATTTCTGCGGCCTCTCCAGTTGCTGTAGGTGTCTAGTGTGGTACATGCCAAATGGGGCATTGTACTTGATGACTGGCCTAATGAGAGAAGAGTAGAGGGAGACAATGACCTCTTTCTTCCAGGATGAAAAACCCTTAGTAATGAGATATGCCACATAGAAGGATTTTCTGACCACAGTGGCAATGTGGTGGTCAAAAGAAAGGTTGCTGTCAACCTGTGTTCCCTAATCTCTTATGACCAATTCTGTGTTCAATGGACTACCATTGATGTGGTAATTCATGGGAACCAGGTTTTTTGCAAAGGGGATAAAGACACATTTTTTGGTATTAAGCTTAAGGCCATGGTTCTGACACCAGTCATTGGTCTCAGTGAGGGCTTTCTGTAGGATGTCAACATCACTTCGTGAGTTAATTATGGCTCCCAACTTGCAATCATCTGCAAACTTTTTCAGCCAGAGTCCCTTCATGTTGGCCTGGACTTCAGAGAAGTAGATACCAAACAGGAGAGGACCCAGGACCGAACCCTGTGGGACTCCACTCATGACTGGTTGACAGTCTGACTTGGAGTCAGCTACTTTCACACTGTAGGTTCTGTCTGTGAGCCAATTTGCAACTCATCTAGTGATATAGGGGTTGATGCCTAGCTTAGTGAGTTGTTCTATGATTCCTGAGTGGGGAACGGTATCAAAAGTCTTGGCCAGATCAAGGTAGGCTGCATGAACCACCTTGCCTTCATACACAGCTATTTTGACTGACTCAAAGAAGTTGACCAGGTTGAGCAGGCATGATCTACCCTTTACAAAACCAAACTATGTGGGATCCAGAGTTTGGAGGTTCCCTATATCTTTGTTTATTAGGTCCATGATGATGCATTCCATAGCTTTGCATATCAGACTTGTCAGGCTAATGGGACGATAGTTCCTGGGGTCTGTAGTTGCTCCTCCTTTGTGGAGAGGGATGACTGTAGCAGTGCACCATTCGGTAGAGAGAAAGCCTGAGGTGAGGCTGTGATTGAACAGGGCACACAGGTGAGGTGCCAGTTCACTCTGTAGTTCATGTAGAAGATAGCCAGGGATATTGTCAGGTCCCACAGAAGCTGTATTCTTGGCTTTGGACAGTGTTGTTTCAACCTGTGCAGCAATAATACTGGGTGCCTGGCAATCTACTGATATTGTGATTGGTCCTTTGGTGGGGGAGAGAGGGGTAAAGTTGGCAGTGAATCTGTCGGCCAGTATATTGGCAATATCTGTTGGCTCGGTTTAGGAGGTGCCATTTTGCAACAGCTTTGAGCAAATCTGGGTATTGCCATGGAGATTCTTTACATAACTGTAGAAGGCCTTTTGGTTGTCTTTACTATCTGCTTGAATTTTATTTTGCCATCACCCTGAATGATGCTGAGACTCAATGGCAAGATAAATGTTTTGATATTTTGCTATTGAAGTTTATGCCATTTTTGGGTACCAGCTTGGGAAAAGATGACTTGCAACCCTTCTCCCTTGGATAGGGGTAATCTACATCTCTTTTACCAGGGTTTTCACCTTCGAGCTAAGGTCTGTGCTGGCCATGTAAGGGCATTTTTTAGCAGAGGAAATCTGGAAAATTTAGTATGGAACACATTAAAGTGGCTCTTCTCAATCCCAGAAGTCTTAACATACACACACACACACACACACACACACACACACACACACACACACACGCACACGCACACACACACACGCACACACACGCACACACACACACACACACACACGCACACACGCACACACACACACACACACACACACACACACACACACACACACACACACACACATGCGTGCATGCATGCGTTTTCCTGGAGCTTGAATGGATTCATATTCATGCAACTGCAGAAAGGTGGTGTCAAAGTGCTGTAAACATTATCTGCATTATTGGGTTTAGCACCTATTATACCTTCAGACTTGCAAGAAATTCAGAGATTGTGAGGACTGTATCCCTGCTTGTCAAAGATATCATCTCATAACTGATTTCTTGGGAGATAACTTTTACCTAGATGTCCAACTCACCCTAATTAAGATTAATTATTGTGTCAAAGCTAACACCCCTCAATATCCCCTACAGACCATAATAACTATCGTAACACCTTAGCCAAAATCCCTATTAGTATTATTGCCTTTCTACTGGAAGGTTTCTACTATCCTTCAGTAAAATGGCTAACATACACCATCAGTTGTCAGCACACAACACCCTTTCATGACATGGCAAGTTCTAACTCCCTCATACAAAGAATGAATTAGCCTTCCTACTAGGTCCCAAATACCTCTGTTCTTCTCCTGAAATGTATGGCCACTTTTTTGCACACCTCCATGTGTATCATTCTGTTTTTAATTCAAACCATAAATACATGATCTTTTTCTTTAACACTAGCCATGCTTCCCCTCTAAATGCCTTTGTGTTTAGGGACCTCTCAAAAGCAAGCCTTTATCAGTTATATAATGTCCTAAATAAGTTCTGCTATAATCCCTTTCAGATGGACCCCATTGTGAATGTACCCACGTATGTTTCTGATTTCTACTCCTAAAAATGAGGTAAGGCCATCTCTATCTGTACCAAAGATAATAGGTAATATAAAAACAAAATCTGTGATTAAACAGAGAAAAACTGCATAACAAGAGAAAGAGCTAGAAATTACTTAATGCTTATAAGAGGTCCAATTTTACTCACTTTAAGACACACTTAAGCTAACTGGCAAAGAGCTAAAGGGTACCATTAGGAAGCTCAAAGCTAAATGTGAGTTTGAAATAGTGACTGAAACCATATATAACTGCAAATCATTCTTTAACTATGTCAGAAAATGAAGCTCTAGCACCAACATGTGTTCAGTGCCAGTCAACGGTGATACTTCCCATTCTGAGCCAAAGAATATAGCTAACATCCAAGACCTAGTCGTAGATGTTTTTATATTTATATCAAGTTTTACTCTATTCATACTGATAACTATTACACAGATTCTACAGTGTCCAGCCACCCCTTTAATTATTATGGAACCAGTCCTTTCTGCCCTTCAAAACCTAGGGACAGCTCACCTGCTTGAACTTCTTTTTTTAAGCCTCTTTCTTTTTCTGTCTATCTCTCATTATATTCCTAAAGTCTGGGAGACAGATATTGCAATGTCATTTCACAAGGGTGGCCCGGTCATGGACCCTGATAACCACAGACCAATCAGTTTCATTATCATAATTTGTAAAGCACTGGAATATTATCTCAAATCTCATTAATCCAGGAATTAAACATTTCTTATCCATGGAGCCACTTCAATTCAGTTTTGTCAAAGGCTGGTCTTGCCTCATTAAACTTCTATATTTCTATGAAAAGGTTACTGAAGTAGAAGATAATGGTTATGAAGTAAATATAACATTTTTGTGCGAGGCCTAGCCTTTAACACTATTTGCTGTGTAAATATGATTGACAAACTTGTGACTATGGATATAAACCCATATTCAGAACTGTAGATAATTAAGTGGCTGTCTGGCAGAGCCAATGTCAGAGCCTATGTGGTGAGAGTTACAGGTATCACTTCTGAAGAAAGAAAAAGTAACCAGTGAATATCACAAGGCTCGTTGTTGATTCCTCTACTATTTGACATCTAATTCTATGGCTTTTAAGATAACATTTCCTGTCTTAGGTTACCTAAATCTGCAGATTTACTGTAAAGTGGTTACAGTTATCTGTTCTTTCATTAACCCAAAATTACTCTGACATGGATTATATTATTCCTGGGATTCATTAATGCCTACACTAAGTGTACACTGTTCGGAGAGAACAGACAACACAAATATAACTTGGGCCTTCTTCTTCATAATTTTAGTTCCAACTGATTTTCTTGCAGTTTTAAATACTGATGGTTCCAACAAAAAAGTGTTGACAATTTTTACGCTTAGAGTAATCTTTCTGAGTGACTAGAAAGTGGAAAAAATGTGGAAGGGATGTTTTTGAATACAGATAGTGTACACTTAGTGTAGGTTTTATTGAATTTGGCCCTATGTTAAAAACTGGTGCAAGGAAAGTGGTCTCAAACTAAATTTGATAAAATGTAGTATATTTAATTTTGGTAACTAAAATATTTCCACATGATGTCATATAGGCGATGCACCCCTTCAAACACTGCCATGAGAGATTTGAGCACTCTCATCAGACTCTTTGCTGAATACAGTAACCTAACACTTTTGGGATATATTTGTTGAAAATTTTTACTTACCTGGAGAGATCAACTGGTTCCTCAAATACATGGCTACAAGATTTAAACCTTTATCAGCATGCAAATAAGATACAATAGCATGACAGAGTCATAACTATACATATTCCCCACCTATAGAACGAACTTCCATTGCTTGTCATAGGATCATAGGAGGTTACTAGGCTATTTGACCTGGAGGCCATTTCAAGCCTATCCGTTTCATCCCAATGTAATACCAGAGATACTCTAGTCAATACCCAGGACTATATTTAGTAATTGCTGCTCATATCCAGGAGGGTTGTGGGAGCTATCTCCAGTAAGAATTTATGGTGCCCCAGTCATTTGTCCAGGTTTCTTTTGAACAGTGTCATAGCGGTGCTCTGCTTCACATAAATTGGCAGCCTATTCCAAAGATGCAACAGTCACTGGGAGACAAATCTGTCCCTCCAGCATGTCCTATTCAAGTTGTAGACATATCTGCATGGGACACATACTCAAACAGCTCAATCATGTTTCTCGTCATATAATGCAGTGAGGTATGTCTCAGGTTGTTCACTCCAACATGAGCTATGACAGAGTCATAATGGTAGTTGTTGCTGAGAGGCCTGAGTGCATGCATGAGCTGATGAATCCTGGCCCTTGACAGACAGGTGACCATGACTTTTTCCTTATCTAACCTGGTGAGTGGAACATCTGTGTGTCTCAGTATGGAATCTCCAATGACAAGAAAATTTGGTTTATGAGTGTTACACCTTAAGGGTTTGGTAAGTGAGACACTGGTGTTGCTATGTGTCTTGGGTGCTGTGGAAACTGTGTTGGTTGTAGCAGTCTTGTGTTTTGGTAAGTTTTTTGAGAGAATCTCCATGCATGTTGATTTTTGTGCTGGATGTATACTATGTGTATGAGCAGTGGTATTATGTCCATGAGTACTGGTGGGTGAGTTGACAACCTCTTCAGTGTTACTATCTCTAGTGCTTGAGAGCAGGGATTCAAGATTCTTGGTATAGCTACATCTCTTGTACTCTGAACTAGAGTGAGTTACTACAAGAAAGTTATCAGTGTCTGTGAAGCAGTTGCTATACTGCCTCAGGAGACCCAAGTCAACAGGGCTGGTAGGAGCAACAGGGGTAGTCCAACTGTCTATAATGCTAGGTTTGAAGAACTGTTGTGATAAAGGGGGTGCTTTCAGGACTGATCTAGGAGGTGCTCTGTAGATGGATATTTTCGATGGGGTTTTTGGACGATGGGTCACAGCTCATTAGCAAACACTTCTTGAACTGGAAATGTATTAATGATGAGGACTACACTAATGTACTGCAGCTATATCTAAGGGAAAAATTATAGAAATTATCTCTCCGGCTATGGCACACAATTGCGCTGCAGTGCGTGATGCTGTGCAATGCACGAACAAGCAGAGACCTACTCAAATGTGTGGCTTAAATATCAGAAGCTAAAAACTTAAAAAAACAAAACTCAAAAGAAACAATGAGGGTGCTTACTCCAGCCCTAGACCCTTCACCCTTTACCAGATAGATTCCAATCAAAACACTTCTCTCACAAAGGTGCAAAAGGGCCTCTTCCAATTAAAGATGGTTTGGAAAATGTGCTCAGATTACAACAGCCACTAGAAACAGAACTAGATGCAGAAACCTGTATCTGGACTATGTTACAGCTACTAGCTATACTAGTTTAGGTGGGAAACACTAAAAAATATTTTAAACATCAGAAAAACATAAGTGAGACATTGAATAATGTTTTAAACAGCAACAAATTAGTTATTTAAAACAATGCTTGGTGAGAAAACAGAACACATACTTCAAAAACAGTGAAATGTCGCAACAATTACTTTGCAATCAGTTTAAATCACAAAAAAAGCTACCATCCCAGGAAACAGAGAGAATTGGATGGGTAGCCATATATTCTGTTTTGAGTAGTCCTTCTTGAGGCAGATGGACACTTCTTAATGTGCTTAACTGGCTAGGCTTGTAACATTCTGCAGAACAATTGCCTAATAGTTAACTATAAACCTATGAAGCTATGAAAAGACACATAGACACATGCACATAGATATAGATAAACTCTATCTCTCTCCATATGTGTATATATATATATATATATATATATATATATATATGTGTGTGTGTGTGTGTGTGTGTGTGTGTGTGTGTGTGTGTGTGTGTGTGTGTGTATGTGTGTGTGTATAAAATGCATCCATATAAATACTCTTCTCTAAATCTCGGAGTTAGAATATAACATTTTTAGGGCTTATGGAGGGGTTTACATTCTGAAGTTATCTCTCTGGACATGTGTAGTGATCTGTCAATTTTTTTGCCTATCTTTTGATGTCAGCATTAGTGCCTTTGACATTTGGCTGTTTTAATCATTTTTAGTATGTATTGTGTGTGCGTGTGTGTTTGTGTGTGTGTGTGTGTGTGTGTGTGTGTGTGTGTGTGTGTGTGTGTGTGTGTGTGTGTATTTTATATATCTATATATGTGCTTAATTAATAGCAATTTATATTTTAATGCATCTTAATAAAAAATATGGAGACTGAATGGCTTAAAGGCACTTCCATCAATCAAAAGGTATTTGCAGAGGCTTTCCATGTGTAATTTATTCTTGTTGCTTTTGCTTCTGATACTAATTTTCTGGAACTGTTACAGAAATTGCTGTGCAGTTCTAGTCATGATAATGAAATCTCTATTTGGCAGAGGTCAGGAAAAGGTAAAGGATGTCTTACTATAATGGAATTTCTTAATATAATTCATACAGTGTATTTATATAATTTCAGACATTTTCATGTTTTTAGTGTTTCCAATCATTTTTCAAATAATATTGCTGGTGTATGTTATAAAGACAGTGACTTGAAGAGGCAAAAGCAGAGTTACAGCTTCATAAAAAGTGTTTGCCAAGCTATTACTTATTTTACAGTTGAACATCTGACTGTAGTTGACAGTTAATTACATATTTACAACAAAATGTTTGAAAAGTGTGGCCAGCTTGAGAGACTTGATATTTGATACAATGGTATAACCGTACAGAGTGGGAATTTATGTGTATAGTACAAATGCATTGATTATGAAAGATGATAATTTGAGACAATTTAATCAGTGTTCCACATTTTTGCTATCTACATTTGTATAAAAGCAAAAAGTCTTGCCAAGTTGCAAAGCTTTAGAATGAGAAATATTGATTACCTGTATTCAGCATAGTATTTAATGAGTTGTACATCACTTTATTGTACAGCACCAGAGCTGTCAGTTATTTCTTTCTGTTTTTCTTTCTTTATTTATTTATCTGTCTTTATTTACTAGGAAATGCCCGACTGGGTAAAAATTCATTTTCAGCTGAGGCCGGGGAGAAAAGCTCCACATTTATGTTACTCATAATGTACATTTATAATCACAGGGTAAAACATCTATACATGTGCTCACTTATATGATTTTTACATATTTTAAATACTTTTAAATATTTCTTACATGAATATAGAATTTTAACACAAAAAACAAGAGTTAAATTAACACATTAGATAATTATTGAATTGAGAAATAACACACAATAACAGTTAATGTATTTATAGCATGATGGCTGTAGGGAAGTTTAGTAATAATTTACATACGGACAAGCAGAATGTAGCTTAAGATTGATAAGATAGAGATAGAAAAGAAGAAGTTTAGTTAATGTTTTATATGTCAACTGGTAAAATATGATAGTCATATGTGACAACTGGTAAAATAAGTGTATGGTAATCCAAGTAATACTACAGAAAGCATCATAATAGAAAACAGAGGAAAGTCCCTTGTGAAGTTACATAACTCTGTATAACAGACTGTATGCTATTCCATAGAATTCACCATAATACATTTTACCCTCCAGCTCTCAATGGAGCATCACTTAAAATCAAACGCTGTTTCACTTGGCATAGTCTCTCAAGCTATAGTAATGTAAGTGCTTGACCTGGCGTGATTGTTTTTAGTGAACATGGCCTTATTCTCTGCAGAACCCATTTGTGTTGTTTTCCATTCCAGCACTTTTCTTTACTTTATGACATTTATCCTATTTGTGTTTTACTGTATTTTCCTTTAGGTAAACATACACTATTAGATATCTATTAGCCTCTTGCTTGCTCAAGATAAAGCTTGTTCTCAACTGTAATCATATTTTCAGACCTTTGTGACCTATTTCTATACAGTTATTCTGTGTATGTTGTGGTGTGTCTTTCGGCTTTTCCCAGTTAGGGGTCGCCACAGCGAAACTCCGGTCTGCTAATGATTGGTAGTAGATTTTTATGTGCCGAGTTGCCGGCCCTGATGCACAACATTCAACGAAGGTACATCCATTCACGCATGTCTCCACACAGAAGATGCTCTAGCTGAGAATCGAACAGGACAACGTCTTACTGTGAGGCGACAACGTTACCGCAGCACCACCACCGCAGTCATACTAAACTCTAATATGTCCTGTCTTCACCCTTACATTGGTATATTCCAAATAACTGTCTGCCTCTAGCTCATTTACTACAAAAAGTCACTGATTTTTTTTAGAAATCCTACTCTTCATCAGTTCAGTTCATTAGCTTCTGTGATTTATCCTAATTTCATGATCCATGATATCAGCTAATGGCAGTAATGGGCTCCTTATGAACCTCATTTCCTAATTCCATCACGGCTTTTAGGATATGTACTTGTTCATCTTCTACATCTATCCCTCTTTGTCAGACCTTATACTTTTACCATTTCTGACAATTTCCCACTCCATTCCTTCTTTTTCACATCCAGTTCTCTGAACCAATTTTCCTACAATACTGCATAGCATTTCTTAAGAATTCAGTCTAACTGTGTTTGCTTTTCCTTTTCTGTCAGTTACCCTGAGCAATGGAGAGCCACATTCACCTGTCCTAGGCTTTCAACGGACAGAAAAAGTATGCAATTTATACTGTTTGATTTGCAGAAAAGCTGATGAGAGCAATTTAAAACTTTTTCAGTGTAACTTTTCTTTGCAATCATTTTCTTGTAGAGATTCTGTTAAAGCGTCACTTTTTTTACCATCCCTCACACGAAACATTATGCAAATAACATGGTCACGTTTCACATAAAACATATCAGGGCTGCATGTAGTACTACTGGAAACATCATTAACAGATATGTCCTCCATGAAGACTATTACTATAATATTAGGATTACTGAATTCCAGATGAAATTTGATAACACTTTATCATCATCAATTTTATGTCATCGCCAATGCCTTCAACGACTGTAGGCATGGAAAGTTTATTACATAAGGTTCTGTGCAAGAACTCTTTTGCATTTGCTCAGACAGAAATACCAAATGAGATTTTGTACGTTGTAAATTGAATAGTAAAATGCACAGTGTTGCTTCTGTATTAATTAATCACAGTGCATATATCACTTTACTGTGCCATGCATCTAAGAATTGCCTTTTGGAGTTTTCTAAAAATTGGCTTGCTCATCTGTGCATTCCTTGTCAGCAAAAGTAAACAAACTAACATACAAAAATGCAAAAGTTATGCCCAAAACAACAGACTGATGGTTTACTGTGCTATATTCTGAATGTTTGCATTTGGCTTTTAGCTTCATTACCTTTTGTTTTGTTTTATTTTCTTTTTTTTCTGTTTCTTATTCCTTGTTTTTTTCTTCAGGTGTGGAAACTTAAATTGATATGGAGGTTTCTAGATCCATCCATCCATCCATCGTCAACCCCTTTTCCAATTTTTTTCACAAGGGGTCAGGGTGTCACCTCAACAGTGACAATCATCTAGAGCCAAGGCTTACACCACAGTTTTCAGATATCACAATATTATTCATTCCAGTATGAAATCCACTATCTACCTGTCAGGATGTCAACTGTCTTTAAAGTATGGGTTCTGGTCTATATTCCTCTGCATGTCTTAGCTTTCACCTGTCTGCCTGATCTTCTCAGTATTTATTAACCAGAATCATTCCATTGAAGTGTCTTAAAACCTCAGGGATCTGTACCTTTGCTTATGAATGTCTATGATCTTAGAACCTATTACCAAAATGGCTGATAGTGTCCCCAACATTGTACACCTTTAAGCACTTCTTATTAATTTACCTATTTTAATTTGTGTTTTTACTGTTTGATGTATTGCATTCTTTCGATAAGAAATGTGCACACACACTGCTTTTTGTGTAACTTTGTTACAGCATTATTGTCTGATTTAATTACTTCATCTTGATGATGATGCTTTCGACTTTGATTCTTGTTGTTTAGTACGTCAGATATGTGTTTCAGTTAGTTAATACTTCTTCTTTGTTCATTTTGTTGTTGTATTAAGTTTTGACATAACATTGTTTTATTTGTTTACTTTTACTACCCAGGCACTGAAATAAACTGAAGTTTAAATCATAATGCAGTTTTTTGTTACAATGAATGTTTATGGATTCCAGGAAAGGAAAACTAGGGTAGAGGAGGATCTGCACTTTTTGTTTATGCTTCCATGTGTGTGCTTCCTTCCTAAGAACCTTACAGCAGCAACACAACAGTGGCTAGCCAGCTTAATTTACAGGGTTCATGATGTCTGCGCATCCTGCAAGTAGTGACCATAGTCCTGTTGCAGACATTTTGAACTCTACACAGTTATTAGGTATAGTCTTGAATTTGAAGGAAGGATATTGTTGGTGCTTGGCTTAATAGAGCAGTGCATGTAATGAGATTTATTTATTTATTTTACATTTGTTAACCGGGGGAGTCTGTCTGGGCCAGAGGCCCTTTTTCAGCAGAGGCCCGGGGAGAAAAGCTCCACAGAGAAAGACAAATTACATATACATTTAGGTGTTTAAACAGCATCACAATACATAGAAAGTTTAGGAATAACATATTTTACATTGGTATTAAGACAGTACAAATGTAGGGAAACAAAGAACATTCATTAATAGTAATAATAGATAAGATTCCATAGTATACATTTGTGGAGTGAAACACAGTCCACTACTTAGCATAGTACATTAGATTATTTTTACAATACTAATACTAGTTAAGATAGTTTCATCAGAGGTAGGTAAACCTCTATTAGTAATATGTGTTACTGCCAATTGTTACTGGAATAGTGATAGTACTAGCTTATGTCTTCGTTTAGATTGTAGCAGAAATTTAACTTGAACAACTTTAGTTGAGAAGTAGGAATTTAGTAAGGTAAGATGGGCATAAGTAAACATGTATTGTTTGATTGCTCTAGCCTGGTGAGCATGCATGGCACTGCTAGCTTTCTGTCAGATGTTGCCTGATAAGTTTTTAAAGGAGGCTTTAGAGGATGTGTTTTGTATGCAAATGGAGAGGGTGTTCCATTTTTTTGCCACTATATTACTGTATAGTGAGTCACCAAAACTATTATTGCTGTTTGAGAATTGTAATAATAATTTGCTTAATGATCGAAGAGGTCTTGTGGCTGAGTGCTGTTGTACTAGGTTATTCAGGGCAGGACACTTATTGGGGAAGTGGTATAAAGTGTGGCAAAGACAGAGCTGATTATAGCTCACAGCTTAGTACTAGGTTAACTGCTCTTGTGAGCTATTGCAAGCCTAGCCAATTATCTCTTGCGAGACTCAAACGCTGCACCTTGTGTTTCTAAGGTAAACATCTTAACCATTATGCCACCCTCCCAGCCAAACAGTGTAGGAGTGTGAAAGCTGATAAATCACTTTAGTGCTGTCTAAAAGACAGCATGCAGATACAAAGTGCCCCTCTGTACAACTAATGGCTTCAAAATATGTTGACATTTTTCTCTGCCACATCTTTTATTTACATGCATGGCAAAGTCCTAGAAGCTATATATATATATATATATATATATATATATATATATATATATATATATAAAAAAAGCCTACTTCGCCTCTACTATTCTTTGCCAGTAGACACGGTCAGGTATCAATCCCTAGTAAGTGACCTGATGTTAACAGTACTTAGGGTTGTTTAACAAGCTCGTCTTTTTCTTGTTTTCAGAGAGTAATTATGGTGCTTCATGTCCTACACATAGGATTATGATTACATCTCAGATTGTAATCCTCATATTTATATGTTCCATACATAGATGCCATGAAATGAATCCTGGCATCTGTATTAAGAGCACATAATAATCTAGTTATGATCAGGGAGAACTAAACATAATTCCTTGTAGAACATATGGTTCATGTACTACCCATTCCAGAAAAAAGGTCAATGTGTGGGAGCTTTTATTAAACCAAGTGCTGTTACCATCAGTACTCCTGCTTAACATGTTTCTTTCCCTCAAATTTGAGTGTAATCTCCACACTCTGTGCACATTAATAAAATATTATATTACAATCACAGGTTGTTAATTTGTAAACAGAAACCAGGGTAATCTCCAAGTGTAGTACCTTGCAGGTAGTTCTGCGCAGCTTTGGGCATGGCCTAACTGACTGGCAGGGGAAACATGAGTTTGAGTGAAAGACATGCTAATTTCCATCCTTGATACTGTATCTAATCAGTAAATCACTACACAAACGTTCCCAAAACAACCGGAATTACTAACGCAGTTATAAGTCCAAAAGAACACAAGTAATAACTGGCATTCACCGCTAAAATAATATAGCAATAACCCACGCCTGGGTGTGGGCAACTCTGAACTTACCCACGGTTGGCGTGGCCCAGCCATGAGGGCGAAGCCCGAGTGGCCAAACAAAGCCAACCGTGGGTAAACCCAGCACCACCCACACCCAGAAGTGGGTTATTGCTATTATACAATGACATCATTTAAGAAAAAAAATAATTACTTTTCTTAAATAATGGCATTGTATAATGCCTCCTTGCTGCCCTTCCGCAGCTGTCTGGTATTCTGCAGCAGTTCTGATGTACTACGCATGCGTATGCCTATGCAGTACATCAGAGCTGTGGGCAAAAGCAACGGAGAAAGCAAGATCTCCGTTGCTTTTTACTGTTTTGCTATATTAAATGGGCTCAACACAGCAAGACAGCTTTAACAAAAGCAACAGAGAATCTCTGTTGCTTACTTTAAAGCTGTCTCACCATGTCAAACCCATCCAACATAGCGAGACAGTTTTATTTTAACATTTGTTGACCGGGAATGTCTGACTAGGCTCCACAGAGCCTATTTTCAGCAGAGGCCCAGGGAGAAATGCTCCAGATGCATGTCTTTGGAATGTGGGAAGAAACCAGAGTACCCGGAAGAAACCCACACGAACACAGGGAGAACATGCAAACTCCACACAGAAAGCACCCCAGCCAAGAATCGAACCGGAGAACCTCTTGCTGTGAGGCGACAACATTAACCGCTGCACCACTATGCACTTTTTTTGAAAAAAAGCAATGGAGAAAGCAAAATCTCTGTTGCTTTTTACAAACTGTTTTGCTATGTTAAATGGGCTCAACACAGCGAGACAGCTTCAAAACAAGCAACAGAGATCTCTGTTGCTTATTTTCAAGCTGTCTCGCCATGCTAAACCCACTCAACACAGCGAGACAGGTTTAAAAAAAAAAGCAAAGGAGAAAGCAAGATCTCCATTGCTTTTTACACACTGTCTCGCTATGTTAAAGGAGTTTAATGTAGCGAGACAGCTTTAAAAAAAGCAACGGAGATCTCCGTTGCTTTTTTTAAACCTGTCTCGCTGTGATAAACTCCTTTAACATAGCGAGACAGTGTTTGAAAAAAGACTTACACTAATGGAAAAAGTCAGGGTGACCGGACCTTTTTCCATTAGTATAAGTCAATTTACAATGTGCATGCTGACCAATCAACGTGCACATTTTGGAATATTAATGGGGGGTCATGGTATAATAATGCATAATCTACATACTGTGCAATCACAAACAGGCATCAGCATATGAAACTGGCATTACTAACGCTCCCAAAACAACAGTTATACTGCGTATAGTACACAGTCCAAAATAATATAAAGTTCCCAAAACACAAGTAATAACTGGCATTAATCGCTAAAATAATAATCAAGATTTCCACATTCTACACATTCTACACACTGTGCAATCACAAAGTCCAAAACCTACTAGGCATCAGCCTATGAAGCCGGCAGTAAGCGCAAAAATAATAACACAGTGATTTCAGTACTCAGACTGCATCTTTGCGAGTATGTGTATGCATCACTGCATTCTCATTCAAAGAGCGGTCACTGTTGCATCACACATCATGCATTATACATACATGTGCAATCGTTCATGGATAAGTGTGTGTCTTTATCAGCAGATGGAACAACATTGCCAATTTTCATTCCTATTGAGTACATATAATGGCTAAGAGCTACCAGACCATGTAGTCTACACAATTGAGTATTCATTTCCATTTCACCGAAATTAAACATTCACTAGGAGCGCTATGTAACCTCAAATTGCAGACAATATTTCTACTACGTAACGTTGAAAACGGAAAAGCTACAAGATACTTGTATAATCCTCCAACTCGCTAGTACTCATACCTCTTAATCTGTTAGCACAAGAATTCTGGATAAAACCAAAGATAGTGAAAAACAAAGATCCAAATCAAGAACACAGTTTTAAATATTGCTCTTATACGAATAACACATTAACACGAGTTATTCCATAGAATATAAGGTCTGAAATTCAAATGTCTGTCATTATTTAATATCTGCATAAAGCCATAAATTGCATGAAAAACAGATGACATTGTGCAAAATTTTCGCTAAGAGGAGTGGCAGTTCAAGCCAGTGGAGCTGGCGTAGAGCAGTACAATGGTGGGATCAATATGGGCAGTTAGTAGCAAAGCGGGCAATTCTGTTGTAACAGACTTCCATTTTGCTTAGGTCAGTTTTATTGAGATTAGTTATAATGGGGGATGCATAGAGTAGGGTGGGCAGAAGTTGGGAGTGTGCAATGGTGGCCCTTACATTGCTTTTGAGGAACGGTTTAATGTGGTAGAGAGATTCTAGTTTGGCATGTACTTTTTTATGGCCAAGTTGATATGGCATTCTATGGTTATTCCTAGTAACTTGGCCTGTGTCACTGGTGTGATAGGGGTGGAGTTTTTAGAGTAGATGATGAACTGACTGCTATTGATATTTATATTAGAACTGGTTATAATCATTAGCTGTGTCTTCTTGGGATTGGGGATAAGTTGGGCCTTGGTAAGGTAGTTTTCTACATCAGAGAGTGCTGATTGAGTAGTTTGCAGGAGGGTGGAAGTATTTTGTGCAGCGCAGATTAGAGTTGTATCATCTGCATACTAAATGATAGAAACATGTTGAGTGGAGGTATGGAGGTCATTTGTAAAAATTGTAAACGTAGAGGTCCTAAGATAGACCCCTGTGGGACTCCTGTAGTTATGGGTAACAGAGGTGAGACTCCTGTAGTTATGGGTAACAGAGATGAGAGAGAATTTTCCCGTTTCACAGCCTGGTATCTGTCAGTTAAGTAGCTATGGAACCAGATTAGAGTGGCTTTAGTGGCATAATTTATTTAACAGGATTTAATTGGATACTGTATCAAGTGCTTTGGACATATCCAAAAAGAGAGTTGACACGTGAAGGCCTTTATTTTTGAGTTGGTTTATTGTGTCTGTGAAGCTGAGTAGGGCTGTAGTACTGATGTGGGCTGGTCTGAAACCATGTTGAGTAGGGGATTGAATATTATTTATTAGGTGTTTTAGTACTTGGGTATTAATGCACTTTTCTAAGATGTTGGCCAGGGGGAAGAATATTGCAATGGGTCTGTAGTTGTTAAGTTCAGTGGAGGTCTCTCCTTTGTGTATGGGAGTAACATGGGATATTTTCCAGAGTTTGGGAACGTATTTTTCAGCAATATATCTGTTTATAAGTGTTGAGATTGGGATTGCAATAGCATCTGCGGGAAGTTTTAAGAAGTAGCTAGGGAGTTGGTCAGCTGTGGTTGATGAAGTTTTTAGTTTAGTGAGCATACTTTTAATGGAGCTGGTGGGTACTGTTTTGAGGGTAAAGCATGAATTAGTATCTATAGTGGGAGGGATGGTGAGGTTGGAATTTTTCTGTGGTACTAGGGATAGAATTGAGTTCACAAAGTGAGAGATGAATTGTGTTTCAATAGGAAGTTTAGTATCAGGGGTGGTTTGGGGGCAGCAGTTTGGGTGGGATTTAGTAACTGGTTTACGCTTTTCCAAAATTTCTGGGGATTGTGTTGGTATTTAGTTTGTAAGGTAGTATAGCAGTTTTTTTTGTCCTGCTTAATGCACTTTTTTGCATGGTTGCACAGCTCTCGATAGTTAGTTAGGGTTTGTATGTCCTTAGTTCTTCGATAGTAGAGTCATGCAGTGTCTCTGGATTTAAGTATTTGTTTGGTTTCTTTACTGAGCCAGCGGTTTTGACAGGCTCTAACCTTGGCTACATTGTCTAGCTGTTGTAGAATTGTTTTGTTGAAGTAGGCTACAGCCTGGTCAAGTGGGAGGGTTTTTTAAGGGGTCCAGTCACAGTTGTAGAGTAAGGTTTTGAGGCCCTCGGGAGAGATAAATCTTTTCTGTTTATTGTCGATCTATAAGTAATGCTCTTGCATTGGCTTGTTTTGGTACATGTTATGTATTTTAGGTTGTGGTCACTTAAACCGTCTGGGAGACTGCCAATGTGGGGATACAGTGTGGGGTTGTTGGTTAGGGCCCAGTCGAAGATAGATTCCCTTTTAGAGGTTTTATCACACCTAGTAGGAAATTGGACTAGCTGCTGGTAGCCATGTAGATTTAATAGATTACTTGGTGCTTCTGATACATAGGTAAACCAGTCTATGTTGAAATCCCCCAGAATGAGGGTTTCTTGTGAGTATGTAGTAGAGCACCAGGATAAAAAGTCTTCAAGGCTAGCAGATGTATTGCCAGGTGGGATATAGATGGCAATGATTGTGATGGGCGTTTTGGGGTTCAGTTAGAGTTGTGAGATCACTATGTCCCAATTATTGGAAGTAGGGTATGAGCTGGAGATGTTAAGTAGTGCTAAGTTGGACTTGAATAGTATGGCAGTTCCATCTCCCTTACGTAGGGGTCTATCCTGCCTAACGATATTGTAGCAGGCTGGGAGAATTTCTGAGTCAGCTATGTTCTTATTTAGCCAGGTTTCTGTTATAGCAACTATATCTCGAGAGTAGTGTACTATAGTGGCCTGGAGTTCTGGTATTTTATTTTTGATACTTCTACTATTGATAGTTAGTATTGAGAGATGGTTTGTTTTGTCATTCTTGGGTGTTTGCCCAGGGAAAAAGATAGTTGGGGTTATTTGTTTTGTTGTTTGTGCCAAAATGGTTTGTGTTGGACAGGATGGATTTGGGCGTGGGTTGGGGTGGATGTCCTCACTTATTTTGAGTCTGGTACTATGACTGAAACTTGGTTCAGATGCTTGAGTTTAGAGATGAGCATAAGAAAGTATTGTGTTATCTTGAAGTTGGAATTAATGCATATGTCTTTTGTTTTAAATTGGTCAGTTGTAGTTTTCTTGAAAAGTTGTAGGGCGATATTAATATAATGTGAGGAGTCAGTGTGTGGGAGTGCATAGCATAGTGTTGGGCTATTTTGTTTAGTGATATATGCAGATTGATAGCATGTGCAGTTATATAGAATTATGAGAAGGCAACTAAGACTCACTTGCATGATAGTCATGGCTATGTAAGGGAGAGGTGGTTATATGTGGAGGTGTGGTTAAGAAAAGTAGGGATGTATTATATATGAGTGGAGGTGTGGTGAGGGGTGATGTAATAATGACTTGAGGATATGTGAGTGGTGGAGATGGTGTGAGGTGTAGGTGTGGGTTTGGTAAGGCTTGTATACATGCAGAGGTAGTCGGGGGCGAGGCTGAACCCACCAGGACAAAAATGGGTAACAAAATGTAAGTGTTACTTTTCCAAATTGTACTTTTGTATGCTATAAAGTTACTCAAAGCACTACACTATCTCAGATTGCCCTTGCGGCACCAGAGTGTGAGAATAACAAGAAATAGGGTATAAAAATAGAGGGTGCCAGCTGCCGGTAGAGTGAGCTTTAATATGGAGGTTTTGTGAGAACCTAGAGTTCTCCTGGAGTCCGTAGCAGTAAATACCTAGAGAACCATAATAGCCCTTGCATATAGTATCCAGTGGGTGCAGTATATTATTACATGCAATGCTGTGTTCCCTACTTACTATGCCATGGAACCCCAAAAAACAAGGTTACAAGATACAGCTAGGGAAGCATAATAGCCTTCGCATATAATGTTCAATAGGTGTGTTTCAAAATGTTCAAGTCACACCCTGAACAGCTTAACATCCAAAAATGTCAATGTCATTCAATCCTGCATCGATACATTATTAAATGCAATGCTACATTCCCTATATAGGATGTCATAAAACACCAACATTTCAAAATATTAGGTCTCAATATATCTGCCCCACCCACATTTATAAATACTTGCGTGAAGAAAGGGCAATCGAATAGCATTCAGTAAAGCAAAAAGCTTGATTTACAACCTTAATCAAACCAACACTGTGTTACCAAGACCTGCTGCTAAACAGCAGTCTATTAAATATTGCCAATATTGTTTGAATTACTTAGCACAGTAAAGTGCAAAACCCACTTTCCGACATAAGCTGCTGTTCAATTCAAATTTCAACACCCCAGTCCACAATATGTATCCCATTCAATAATATTTAGCCAAGGTAATAATCCTGCCCATAAAATGACAGGCCATAAAATAGCTCTCCTAATGAACGCTTTGATAGTTCATGAAATATTAAGTCAATTAGCTATTTTCCATGAAGAAGAAACACTTTTCGACTTTTAATGATGTAAATGCTCAAAGTCTAAAATCATCACACCACAAAAGTTCACAGTAACTGTCCCGTTCAATAGTATTCCACCAAAGCAATGATCCTGCTCAATGAGATGGAACACGCCACTAAAATCCGTTGCTATTTCTCCAAGTAAAATCAGTATGGAACATGAATGTTTAAGTAGCTGTCTCCACCATATATGAGCAACTGAGTCACTAGAAGCACACCTGGATTAGGTACAAAGCTGTGCAGAGATAAACAGAGTTAATCTGCCACAATTAAAGTTCCAAACCAAGCAAAGGCCCACAGTAAGGAAACGGCAATTCCACTAATTCATGAACCCTCGCAAGCACAGCAGATTCCTGGGCCTGAATGAAAAGTCCTTTGTAACTGTTTGGAATTATGTACTGCAATGAGGTGAGGAAACTCGTCTTCTTCTTCCAGTCAGACTTCCATTAAAAGTGCATGTCAGGGAGTACTTGCATTCTTTACTGTATCATTCATGTCTACATCTGCTGCTGCACACAGAAAAGGCACAATGACCAGCAGAAAGTAAACCCACCTTTCGGTGTTAAATTGTTTCTTACAATTTCAAGTAACACGTTTCAAAAGTCTGAACAACTCTGCAGTTCTGTTTTATGCCTGAGATGCCCAGCTGGTACAGGCATACACATTTACACATGGCAATACAGCACACACTATATTCTTTTACTTTCAAGCTTGATCCGCAATGTAAAGGTTCCACTCCCTGCATTACCTGATCTTTTGGTTAAACAATGGTTTACCTCAGACTGATTTACTTAAGTTAGATGCCAATGTGGATTCATAAGTAGTGAAGCCCTGGCTAGAAATGATGAAATAATAGAAAAAAGAGTAGGTATTAGTCTTTTTAAGACTTCTAAGATTGCAGCAACACAAGATGATGTCATTAGGATTGTAACTCTGCCTCCCCAATTCAGGAAGCAATATCACTATGGAAAGGATACTGCAAACGTGAAGATCTCTGTGAGTTAGAGTTTCGAAACACATACATGTGAGCCAACTGTTAGAAGAGATAACAGAGTACATATAACAATTTCAACATACTTAAAACTAAAGGATGAAAAAATTCAAATGCATTTAACACAGCCACTATAACAATGAGTAGTGACTGGAAAAAAATCATTCATAGTATCAACAATGATATAAGCAGAGTTTTCAAAGTTGTCTGTATCAATGTTGAAATGCATTGCAGTACAATATGATACATGTAGATCAATATTTGTAAGCCAAATCTGTGATAAATTGTTTCCAGCCAATTATTCAGATTACCAATTCATTTCAATGTTATCAAAAACTCACATCTTGACACCGTGTTCTTGCTTTTGTGATGTTACAGTACACAGTGCTGCATCTTGCATTTATTCGTTAGGACACCTTCTTTATAAATACAGCATAGGTTCAGATAATCATATCTATAGTTGTACGCTATTCCTTATTTCATTATATTTCCTATTACTACAAAAACGGATGCATCTTTCTAAAAGTCAAACACACACACACATACACAATTTCTTTGCTATACCATCACTATTCTTTATGTATTCTGTTATATACATCTTCTTCTTCTTTCGGCTTTTCCTGGTTAAGGGTCACCACACGGATCATCTGTCTGCTCATGATTGGCAGTGGAGTTTTACAGTGTCGAGTTGCCAGCCCGGCGTCCAACCTTCCACAGAAGGCACACACATGCACACAGTCACACCTAGGGCCAATTTAGAGTGTCCAATCCACCTACTGTATGTCTTTGGGATGTGGGAGGAAACTGGAGCACCCGGAGGAAACCCACATGACCACAGGGAGGACATGCAGACTCCACACAGAAGGCACCCCAGCCGAGAATTGAACCGAAGAACCTCTTGCTGTGTGGCTGCAACGCTAACTGCTGCATCACCATAGCCACCATATTCCTGTAAAATATACCACTATATATTATCTTCATTATTTTAATTATTTTCTTTTCTTATTCAAATAAATCATCATACTGTGATTTTTGCTTATGTCAGATGCTTATATTCAACTTCTTCAGAGACCTCTATCAGAGTACATGAAAGACCAACCTACTGCCTTTATACATTATAATGCTGCAAACACTTCCATGACTCATCATTTCTATCTCTTCATGAAACTAAATTACTCCTCCCATGATCCCCTGCACTAGCTTTCTCATGGATGTGTGCAGTCTAACACTGGACACAGTAATTACTTCAGCTGACTCCCATCATGTTGGCATATTATTATCAATTCTTTCTTCTTCCATTCTCAGGTCATTGCAATACACTCTACACTCCATGTGTTTCTATTATTAACAAACATTTCACCTAGTCTGCCCATCAGAAAACCATCAGTTCTCATATACCTTTTGTTTTACTTCAAACATCAGAAATCCATCAACATCAAAAACATCAAAACATAATTCAGTTCCCCTGTAATCTTTTCAATTTAACATTTACAGTTATTAGAAATTTAGCACAATTTGCATAAATCACTGTCCACTTACCTCTTTATTTCAGAGGTGGATTCAGTCTTCATCAAAACAAAGTTTCAGACTCCATGCTCCTTCATCAGAGACATGACATCATATTTATCACTAAGACTTTCCAACTGATTACCTTAGCCAATCTCCAGTCAGATTCTTATATTCTGATGCTGTATCTAGGTACCCCAATTGCAACATAAGCAGTCCTTTTCTATAACACATAATAACCGTCCACTAGAAGTATAAATAAAATATTAAAGAAAATCTTGCTTAGAACATTTGAGTCTTGACATGCAGTACATACCAAAGGTCAATATGTGATGTGTATCCATTACCATCTGTACAGCTTAACAAGCCCTAACAGAAACATTAATTCCTGTATAACCTGTACATGGGGAACATCACATATACACTAAATGCACTCAATGTGCATTATGATTAATGCTACATCAGTTACATTCTATACAGGAAAAGATATCAGGAATGTATGAGGTATCCCATATTGTAGTACACTATTTCAGCATTACGCATGACATTAGCAGATGTACAGCAGCTACTTTGGACATGCTTGTCTGTATATCTGTGCAAGTGCTCTGTGCCAGTCCATTCCTAGTTCCACTTGACAGGCATTAACTATATGTGATATAGCGTGTGTGTGTGTGTGTGTGTGTGTGTGTGTGTGTGTGTGTGTGTGTGTGTGTGTGTGTGTGTGTGTGTGTTGGAAGATGTTGGGGGGATTGATACACTAGAACACTCGCTTAATACTGCAAAAGATAATATAGATGATAACATGAACCAGATTATGTTCAGCTTCACTTGGAAGTGGTGTTTGAACTGCAACACTGTAAATCTCACAACTTGCCAGAAGAACATCTGACATGTGCAGACAGGATGTTACACATGTATCTTCCTTGTTAGTGCATTCACAAAGAGTCACAAGGTACACAAGGAATTACATAGCTTCTTTAAAGCTGTATATGTTACTCCCAGTGCTACACGTTTTCCCTTCACAACACTGGAAGGGATTAGCAGGCTACTGAGTATGTTGGGAATGTTCTGGCGGCACACAGGAACACATACAGATGTTGAATTGTGTATATGCAGAAATGATAGAAATGTAAGCATGTGATGTGGCATGAATGTGTTATGGTGCTTTGATGAAGATTACTGAATGGAAGTACATACCTAAACATGCTACAGAATGAGAAATATGTGTCTTACCAAGTATGTCTGAAAATTTAGTTGTGGCCAACAATATGAACAGTTTTGTAATGACTTATTTACATCAACTCAATTATGCTAGGTATGTGAATAATATCTGGAATGAATGCAGCCACATGCTACTGCTGTAAGTACTGTCATGATAGCTTATTATAGAAGTCATGCAATCTCATATTGTACATGTCTACATATGATACAACTAAAATAACCTTGACTGTCACATACAAACCTATACTGTACAGCACTACAGTAGTATAAATTCCTGGTGATCTTCTCAAGGAGCTCACAGCATGTAAAGAGTCTGTAATGCAGAACAAATGAGCAAAAAATAACACAGCAAATGTATGCAAGCTGAAGTGAAATACAAAAACACTTGGCCTGTCATCATTTGAAGGTACTGTAGACAGCCTAGTGGACTGTGTAGCTGTAGAAAGCATAAAGTGCTGGTTATGTAATTCAATAATACCATACTTGCTGAGGTGTGTTAACTAAAAAAGGTATTAAAATGCCATACCTCTAAATCTATGGATGCCGACCTCAATGCCACCACCAGAGATCCAATGTCTTCTTCAGTGCTGGTGCTGTGAGGTAAGAAACTCCTGCATCTCTGCTGTTGTTGGTGTAGATGGTCCACTTCTAGTGGCATCATGCTGATGTCTGTAGTCAGATACCAGGAATGCAGCATGTAGAATTATATCACTGCAACACCAACGGCAGTCACTTGTCGCCCCTCTGTGTCTCCGTGCCTACATTCTCTCTGCAGGCAGTATTGACCCTGGTGCAATTCCTCCACTCCTTGTTACTATGTATGCATAGAAGGTCACTTTTATACTCATTATACTCATGAAGGACATCAATGATGATTTCAGTCTGTCAGTGAAGTTGTCTTGCCACGTATATGGTCCACTTGACTGCAGAACACATAATTGTAGGTGCAAAGACTGTCACTGATACATTTTGTACACGTGTGAAATCCAGTGATCTAGGGGACATTAACATATGCATGTGCATAATATAACAGCATAAAAAGGTGACTGCTGACATACCTTGTTACATGCATACATGTGTATTTAATAAAAACATTGGAAATAGTAGAGGAAATGATCAGTAATTAAGATATGAATGTATACCTACAGATAAATATACAAAATTGAATGTCAGTTATACAGTTAGACAAACAGAGGCTCTGCAAATCAGACCATGAACTGGGTAGCACAATGTGCTAATAGGTTTTAGTATTACAGTTCTGTACCAGCCCTACAGTCCTGGTATACACTAATGCATGCAAAATAAACACAGACCTTCTTTGACACTTTTGTAAGCATCGATATCACACAATGCACATCCATGTTAAATACCAATGTAAAAGTCAAGGCAGCACGTAATACATGCATTTATACGATATAAAAATAAATAGGAATTCATGCAAGACTAACTCTAAATCTGCACAACTGACATAACATGCGCATTCCAGTGCCTGTAAAACACAGACATGTTTGTCATGCAGCAGGACCCCTGTACAGTTTGTGGGTGTCTGCAAGGAAGAATCCATGTGAGGGCAACATAGTGAAAAGTTGTAGAAGCAACACCGCTGTACTGTGTTAAGACTTAGAAATACAACAATTTGTTATGCATCTCAGTGGCGCAAAAGACATGCTTACATATGCATTCTGACTCCCACAGAGTTGTTTAGGACCAATGCATAAGCCTAACTTTCTCTAAGGAAATGCATAAACATGCTGTATATGTCAATGTTTATGAAGCAATGGATCAATGAAAGTCTAAAAGTGAATACCATCAGAATCTGCTGCATTCCTTGACACTTCCATTAATCTCCAGCATTAGTATTTCAATAACAATGCAGTATAATATAAAGAATATTTACCTTATGCACCTGTGGAAATGTTCACTGTCTCGGTTATTCCCAAGGACTGACAAACATGTGCCAGTCTCTAACTTCCATTTAAATATATTTTGCCCCCCTACATAATGAATGTGCTTTATTGACATGAATATTACTGAATGACACTGGCACACATCTGTGTAAAACAACAAATAAAGGCATCTAACAGTTTAATCCAGGGGGAAAAACTATACAGCTGCCAATGTTTTGGCATTTGATAAGTGCATGTGTAATGTGTAGGCCTGAGATCTACCTATGTCGAGTATACCAATTTAAAAAAGTGATACATAGTCTTTTCCAGGACACTCCACCTTCACCTGCAAGCTATGAGTGTTCCTTCACTGAGCAATCTGAGAATGGTATCTGAGTGACAACTGAGTTGCATTCATGCACGCAAATGGATGGATCGGGAGACTCTGCATGATCTTTATGTGTATGTTATAAGTGCAGTGAAGATGAAGGTACCCCATTGCACCTTCACTATGATTGATGTGTGAGTTACCATTACTGAGAAACTCTGATGACATGCTGGCATTTTCAGATCAGTGGTACAGGTTCAGCACCATTATAATAACCTTCCTCAAAGGATGCCAATTCAGCTGTGAGACTGGATTGCGCAGGTCTGCCAAATGCAGCTAGAGAACTATAGTAATTGACATTTTCCTTACATTAACACTGCAGTATTGTGTAAGGCCTGACATTAATTATTTGAAAACTGTTTCCCCTAATTTAAAATAATTTGTCCTTCTGTGCTCTGTATACAAAGTTTCACGTCCATGTAATTAGTGTTGAAACAATATTTCTATGTAACCCAGTTAGTTGATGAGGTAGGCCTATTTAGTGGTAGAAACCCAGTGTATTGGTTAACCATTGGAGATAGTTCCCAGTGTAAATGTCTATGTCAGCTTACTAGCAATTTTTATATAATGTGGTCTGCAAATAGCATGACACAGGTACGTTTGTGTATAAGTCGGGACAAGACAAACATATATGAGTTTATATGAGTTACCTACAAGGCACTGACAATGTACCTTGACGAACAGAAAAAAAAGCTGATACAAATTATCAAAAATCAGCTTGTAGCATGTACCAGCTATTTTTTCTTTGAGATCACTGTACATTGAGGATTGGAGAATTTGCTTTCTCTTCACTCTACTTGGCTTATATAATTAACAGGGGCAGCAGGCGGTTCAGGCATGCACCCTACAGAAAGAATTTTACTTTTTTTTTACTTTTTAATCAATTGGTGATAGACCAGTTGTGTTTGATCAATTGGATGTTTGATATGGATACAGTAACATGTCTGGCATGGTTATAACATTTTCTGTGTAAGCATAAATGCATGTCACATCCTTTGAAACTCAGCAGGTCGGGCTGTCCCCTAGTTTCTTGCTTACTTTTGCCATTCATAACACTACAAAGGTGAATGTATTGCTGATGTACTACTGAGTTAGTCAGCTAGTCAGAGAGTAGAGTGTATTTATGTATGCTGCTTATATTCCATTTGTGATGGAGTTGGATTATTCAGTGATATCTGTGAAATAACATTAAAATGCTGTGAATACATTTTATATTATGTCATTATGTTTGTTTCTGCTGATTTACTCAATGGTATCTGGAGATAACATTAAAATGCTGTGAATGCAGTTTGTGTTATCTTATTATGGTTCAGTTTGGTTAATTGAGGCATTCACTAGATAACATTACCATACTGTGAACACAGTTTGGATTATCTATTTGGGAGTTCAGTATAGGTTCATAGGTTCATAGGTTCATACTAGGCTATCTGCCCTAGGACATTTATAAGCCTAGCCCGAGTGTGTTTGGCTTTCACCACCCATTTTAAATTAATTTTGTTATGCCCTTTTTCGAGGTTAGTATACTGTGCCTCTGTCTAACAGTGACCCAGAAGTGATACCCGGGGTAAACCTGTGATCTGACACAAACACAAGAGCGGACAACTGACTGTAAATTCCACTGTTTATTTAAACGAAAAATGTTTTTCGTTTAAATAAACAGTGGAATTTACGGTCAGTTGTCCGCTCTTGTGTTTGTGCTACTGGACTATCTTTTATACAGTTTGTTGTTTCTTGTTTATGATTAAACCTATGATCTCCCATCCACTCATCAAGATTCCTCTTGAAGAGAGTCAATGAGGGACTCTGCCTAACCTGGACTGGGATTTCATTCCAGAGTGAAGGGAGCCTCTGGGTTATGAATCTGTCCCCCCAGCATGTCCTATTTATTTCAATGCTGAGGTTCAAGTCTCTCGAGCGCATAGCTCGATGGGATTTGGATTTTCTGAGGTGCAGCATGTCCATTAATTCTGGGTTAGACATGGCTTTATACGTCAGGCACAGATCGTCTCTGAGCAGGCGGTATGCCACTGAGTAGAGCTGGAGTTTCTTTAACCGGGCAGCATATGGCATCTGTTTGCGCCCTTTGATCCTCTTGGTGAGGTACTTTTGGGGTCTTTCCAGTTGCTGCAGGTGTCTGGTAAGGTACATCCCAAAAGGGACATTGTACTCAATTATGGGCCTGATGAGGGATGAGTAAAGAGGCACGATGACCTCCGCTGATCTAGATGTAAATCTCTTCATGATTAGGTGGGCTATATAAAATGTTTTTCTAACCACTTTGGCCACGTGGTTGCCAAATGAGAGATTGCTATCAACTTGGGTCCCCAGGTCCCTAATTACTTCTTCTGTACTTAATGGATTACCACCTATGTGGTAATTTGTGGGCACTTTGTTTTTGCCAAAGGGGATGACTATACACTTTTTGGCATTTAGCTTGAGGCCATGTCTCTGGCAACAGTTGTCTGTTTCTATGAGGCCCTTTTGGAGGATGCTTATGTCGGCTAGAGAGTCGATTATGGTGCCCAGTTTGCAGTCATCTGTGAACTTGGTCAGCCACAGTCCTTCCGTGTTGGCCTGTACCTCCGAGAAATATATACTGAACAAGAGAGGTCCCAGGACTGAGCCTTGTGGGACGCCACTTGTAACTGGTTTGGAGTCTGACATGGCTCCAGCAATTCTAACCATGTGGGTTCTGTCCTTGAGCCAGTTTGCAACCCATATAGTTACATAGGGGTTTATATTTAAGCTGGTGAGCTTATCTATAATGCCCGAGTGGGGTATTGTATCAAAGGCTTTTGCGAAGTCCAGGTAAGCTGTGTGGACCTCCTTCCCCTCGTCAATGGCCTTGGTGACTGTTTCAAAGAAATCAACCAGGTTTAAGAGGCAGGATCTGCCCTTAACAAAGCCGAACTGGGTAGGATCCAGTGTCTGTAGGTCCCCAATATCTTTATTTATGAGGTCCATGATGATCCTTTCCATAGCTTTGCAGACCAAGCTAGTCAGGCTTATGGGGTGATAGTTTCCAGGATCCGTTGAGGCACCACCTTTGTGGAGAGGGACCACTGTTGCTGTACGCCACTCTTTGGGCACATATCCTATTTTAAGGCTGAAATTGAACAGTAGTTTTATGTTTGGGTTTAGCTCTTCTTGGAGTTCATGTAGGACGCAGCCTGGGACACCGTCTGGTCCCATTGATGCTGTGTTTTTTGCTTTGGAGAGGGCAGCTCTTACCTGAGCATCTGAGATGTCAAGGGGGCAGCACTCTGCTGGGATAGATATTTGCCCTTTTGGTGGGGAGGGGGGAAAGAAGTTTGCGCTGAACCTGTCAGCTAGGATGTTGGCAATGTCTGTGGGTTCGGTGTATTTTTTGTCATTTTGGACTAATTCTGAGCATATCTGGTAATTCCCACCCAGGTTCCTAACATAACTAAAGATTATCCTTAGTGTCCTGTGCAATTTTTCTCTCGAAGCTGGCCTTAGATGATTTTATGAGTGCCTGTAGTTTTTTTGCTAATACTGATCAGAGATGCCTTCACTTTTTGGGATATTGCTCTATCATGTAGTAGCTTCCTCCTTCTATTGTATAGTTTGTTTATGGCTGGGGTCCACCAGACAGGACGTCTGCCTTTGGAGGATTGGGTCTTGGTTTTATTTGGGATTGCATGATCCATGCATTCCTGAAGGTGTTCATAGAATGCATTTATAAAGGATTCTGCGGTCTGGGCCGCATTTTCCACAGGCCCAGGGGCTTTGAAGGATTCCACCTCGGTTTTGAGGAGTGTGAAATTTGCTTTAGAGAAGTTTTTCAGTGTGGTTTTCTGGGCAGGGGGTGGGGTCGGGATGTGAATATCCAGTGAGATAAATTTATGGTCTGATCTTACCAGTGAGGGATACACTTCTGGTCTGGAGCATAGAGTCCCCATGTTGGTGATGATCAGGTCCAGTATGTTTTCCCCTCTTGTGGGAGTGGTAACAAGTTGTTCCATAGCATTTGAGTTTATAAATTCTAGGAACCTTTGGGCTAGGGTGATGGAGCTAGAGTAATGCTCCCAGTCTATGTTTGGGTAGTTGAAGTCACCCAATGTAATGGTGTTTGGAGAGACCTTCATATTTTCCAGTGTTTTCAGGAAGGCCGAGTGGGGTTCCTGGGTTTGTGAGGGTGGTCTGTAGCAGGCTATAAACTGGAAGGCAGTTTTACCCACTGTTAGTTGCACATGGATAGCCTCTGATGCTTCGTGCTGTGCCACCAACCTGGAGGTGTTGGTATCTTTGACGAATATTGATACCCCCCCCACCTTTTGTGGTTCGGTCCAAGTTTTGGGGCCGAAAAGCATAGTATGAGGTATAACCTGGTAGTGCTGGGGTGCTCTCGGGAGCCTTGAACCAGGTTTCTGTTACTGCACAGATATCGATGTTCTCCATGCTAAGGAGAGTTTTGAGTGCGTGCATCTTGAGGTTTAGACTTCTGGCGTTGAGTAGCATTACTCTTAGTTTCTTATCCCTTGTGATACCTATGGAGGTGGGTTTGTCTTTTGAGCCTTGCCTAAAAAGGCACTATGGGGGTAGCAAGAGCCTTTGCCAATATCCAAAAGCCCAGGGGTGACAGGTGCAAGCCGTCCCTAGCAAAGCATCGTGGCTTGTCGTGCATATCATCCCAAGCTGACAGGCATTGGATCCCCTTTGAATGACACCAATACTTAAGCCAATTGTTGAAATTGATCATCTTGTCTTCATATTGTGGCATAATTCTTGGTGAGGGTAAGATGCTACTCAAGGTCAGGGTCATACCGGCCTGGGCTACATGCTGAGAGAGCTCCTCTATGTCTCTTTTCATGTAGTCCAGGGAGGTACATCTCAGGTCATTCACACCAGCATGGACAATGACTGAGTCATATTTGTACTTGCCTTGGAGTGACCTGAGTGCTTGTGTTATGTGGCGGATCCTAGCGCCCGACAGGCAGCTCACCGTGACCTTCTCCTTGTTCATGTTGGTGAGCAGGACGTCAGTGTGCCTGACGATAGAGTCACCTATTACAAGTGTATCAGGTGTGTTGTTTAGCCTTAAGGGCTATGACTGTTCGGCACACTGGCTTTGTGAGCTATGTGTTGCACGTGTTTTGTTTTGGGGTAGTGGTTAGTTGGGTGTCTGCTTTGGAGGTCTCTGCTGCTTAGGCAGACTTTTATTTAGAGCGTCCAATTAGTGTTTCAGGGAAATAACAAGCAAACGAACAACAAGCATACAAACAAAGCTAGATTCAGCAGGCCTGGATCTAGTCTATGCTACAGCAAACAAGGTGTACCAATTTCAGTAAGAAACAGTTCAAATATGCAGGCACTATAAGCCTTTAACCAGAAATTCCCAGCTCAGAAGGGCCGAGTCCAGCCTCTCCTCCTACAAGAGTGCAGACCACAAACCTTCTTAATGTAAAATAACTGGCCTGAAGCCCAAGTGCTTAAACCAGAACTAATACAATTTTAGAATAACAGACACTGAGCCCTCAATCAGCAGTTCCCAACTTAGAAGGATGTAAGCTACCTGTCCTGCCACCACAGTGCAGGCCACAAACCTTCTTAATGTAAAACAACTGGTCTGAAGCCCAAGTGCTTAATCCAAAAGACTTAGAATGATAGCTATACTTTAATCAAGTTACTACCAAGCAGTAATAAATGCAATTGAATACTTTAAAGAATGCCTGGATTAGTGCTCAAGTTATACAAACAAAGCTAGATTCAGCAGGCCTGGATCTAGTCTATGCTACAGCAAACAAAGTGTACCAATTTCAGTAAGAAGCAGTTCAAATATGCAGGCACTATAAGCCTTTAACCAGAAATTTCCAGCTCAGAAGGGCAGAGTCCAGCCTTTCCTCCCACAAGAGTGCAGACCATGAACCCTCTTAATGTAAAATAACTGGCCTGAAGCCCAAGTGCTTAAACCAGAACTAATACACTTTTAGAATAACAGACACTGAGCCCTCAATCAGCATTTCCCAGCTTAGAAGGATGTAAGCTATCTGTCCTGCACCACAGTGCAGGCCACAAACCTTCCTAATGTAAAACAACTGGTCTGAAGCCCAAGTGCTTAATCCAAAAGACTTAGAATGATAGCTACACTTTAATCAAGTTACTACCAAGCAGTAATAAATACAATTGAATACTTTAAAGAATGCCTGGATTAGTGCTCAGGTTATGCAAACAAAGCTAGATTCAGCAGGCATGGATCTAGTTTATGCTACAGCAAACAAGGTGTACCAATTTCAGTAAGAAGCAGTTCAAATATGCAGGCACTATAAGCCTTTAACCAGAAATTCCCAGCTCAGAAGGGCAGAGTTCAGCCTCTCTTCCCACAAGAGTGCAGACCATGAACCCTCTTAATGTAAAATAACTGGCCTAAAGCCCAAGTGCTTAAACCAGAATTAATACACTTTTAGAATAACAGACACTGAACCCTCAATCAGCAGTTCCCGACTTAGAAGAATGTAAGCTACCTGTTCTGCCACTACAGTGCAGACCACAAACCTTCTTAATGTAAAACAACTGGTCTGAAGCCCGAGTGCTTAAACTAAAAAGCTTAGAATGAGTTACACCAAGCAGTAATAAATACAACTGAGTACTTTTAAGATGACACAAAAGCAAAATAAAGTAGGAAGAAACACAAATACAGTAAAAGCAGATAACATTTTTTTTAAGGTGGAAAGAGAGAAAGAAGTAGCAGAAACTAAGCGGATTGTCCTTCTCAAATGTTCTAACTGTACTGGGTAGAATGAGGTAATGACACTGGACTGGGAGGAGGGTCCCAGATCAAATTTACACTTGGGGCGGGCAACTGCAAAGCCACCAACTATAAAAACACTATACCAACAGTGAGGGTGGGAAACAAACTGCAGAAATGTTTCTCACAGCTGAAAAACAGCAGTGAGCCTTTAAATGAAAGTTCTAAACAGCTAAAGGAGCCTCTAGAAAAAAGAGTTTAACTGCAACAAGTTATCAGAAACAAACAACCCAACAGATGCTTAATAAAAGTGGACAATTTCCAGTTAATACCTCACACACAGTGAAACTAGCTAGAAAAATACACAGTACACAAAGTGCTATAAATAACAAAGAAATAAAGAACAAAATAAACAAAAAACAGGATACTTAATGTTATATATTATAGCTCCGAGTTTCCTCAGTGTCTTTCCTTCGATCAGCTCAGTGTGAAGTATAGTTATTCAATGATATCAACAAAACCAAAACAACTGTAGTTTTGTAAATGTGGCTTGTAGTATCCATTTTAGAATTACCTGGAATCACGATATGATGTAGTGGATGTCCCATCGAGAACAGCAGGGTGCAGAGTTAAGAATATCTTAAACTATTTCCATTTTTGTAAACTATGAAACCATGTTACAATTCATTTCACTACTAGTCTTACTGCCTGCTGCCTTTCCTGGACAATAGTACAATAGAAGTGCTTAGGAAACTAGATTTACTCCTATTATGTACCAGCACATGTTACACAGATTGCCACATATGTTTTTTGCACATTGTCATCCCAAACATAGGATAGTTACCATTTGTGTGTTCTACTGATTGTTATATGTCACAACAATTCTGTTGGTGGAGATATTTACATGTAGTTGAGGTCTGCATAAAATAAATGATGAGAATGTAACATTTACAGTGTTGGCCTGCTTATAAGGTTTTAATTTATTACACATGCATTGTTCCAGTCTGTTGAGCATTTTTTTTTGTTTAATGAGTGTCATTAAGTGCAAGTAAAGAGTTTTACAGTATCTATAGTGTGTCAGGCTGGGGCTGCCACATCTTGCTATCCACAGTGTGTGTGTGTGTGTGTGTGTGTGTGTGTGTGTGTGTGTGTGTGTGTGTGTGTGTGTGTGAGTGTGTGTGTGTGTGTGTGTGTGTGTGTGTGTGTGTGTGTGTGTGTGTGTGTGCGTGCGTGTGTGTGTGTGTGTGTGTGTGTGTGTGTGTGTGTGTGTATATGTATCTATGTTTACTTCAGCTACACAGGCAGTATATTACTTATTGGAGTACTCTATATCCTTGCTCTAGCAATGCAAATGCTGATATTTGCAGTTGTCAATGTTGCCAGGCAGGGTGTAATTATAGTAGGTGTGTGGCACAGGTGAAGCATAAGGTAGCATTTCCCTTGCATTCACAATCAGTTCCTCTTGTTTTCCTACATGGTCTTCTGGCCAGTGTATTACATTAGGGGACTGTACTTTATTGTCAATCTATAGATGATGGATCTGTGCATGTGTTTATGTCAAATGATTGGGCCTAGAATCATGTGTGATGAATGGATATTTCACCATTGTTGACTGTATTTCACATGCTATGTCTAGCCTTGTTTGTATGGCTGAATCACAGTTGCACGTGTCATGTCACATCCAACATCACAGCATACCTTGTGTGTCTGTACCAGTAGAAAATTTACCATTGTGTATTAGGGTGCTACAGTTTCTATTCATCTGTTTGCATACACTTAGTGCATGCTGATAGTGCACGTCTGCATATAACAGAACATCTCACTTGCATAGTACAGGACAACAGTGACTTATTCAGCCAAAATGAATTTCACTTTGCCCTACTACTACTCTTCCATTATGCATGGCACATGTATAGCAGTAATTCAAGTCATTACTTATTAAATTTAATGTGCCACATTTCCTACATAGCATTACACTTGCACAAGGGTTTCTGGACCACAGAACAACATACCTCTCAATTGTCCACAGTTTTGCAGAATGCCCAGTTTTTTGCCTAATATTTTAGTCTGTTCCTCATAAAATCTCTGGTTTTCAGGCAAATCATTAGAGTGATCTGCCAAGTGAAGTCACTAAATAATGACGTACATTTGAGTTTCAAACTTCATGTCCTTTAGAAAAATGCATGCTAAGATGGATCCTGTTATTCTATTAACTTTTAAAGTTTAAAAAGGCAACTTTTAAAATCTCTCCCTATTTTTGGGCCTTTGCCCACCCATTATGTCATGATTTGTCCACATTTCTTGCACTAAGAGGCTGAGACGTATGCAGACACTGATTTACAAAAATGTTCAGTAGAAAACATATGGAAATTTGATTGTTATGCATTTGAACATTGCATTTCATTTTTTATCTGTGCACCAACTGTGTTTTTTAGCAATAACCCATGACTGGGTGTGGATATCACAGGATTAATACACAGTTGGCATGGTTTTATCACAAGAGTGAACATAACTGATTTTTCTTGTATTTGTTTTATCTTCTAAGCATAACGCAATAGAAAAGACTGGCTTATCAATGATACTTCAGCAGCCAGACTATTTTCTATTGGTATATGCTAGATTTACAATGGGCATGCTGGTTTGGCTGTCCAATCAGCATAATCATTTTTGAATGCAAGTGAGCCTTTATTGACTAATGTAATATAATCCATGAACTGTGTGAAGCATAGCCTCTCTTTCTGCTAGTGACCTATATGTATTATGTACTGTGGTTATTTGCAGATGCAAACATGAGTGTTGTGTAAAACATGTATGGGCCATGTATACCTGAATGTTCCACATGAGAGTATTACATCTGGCATAACACAAGCATATACATGTGTCTCTCCTACAGTGATGTGTATGAGATGTGCACATGTATGTCAAGCATATATTTGATGTGTTAGTTGAATTGGTGGATAACAGCAAAGCTGATGCAGTTGTACTGTATTACTGTATTGCAATATAAACAAATAGTGGTATTACATTGCACATGACACAGATTTTGCACTTGTTTGATATTGTATGTTACAAAGGAACCACAACATGTGAGCTGACCTACAGACTGATGCCAACATAGTTGATAAGCTTGACTTCTGCAACAGAACTTGTATCTGAGGAGAGGACAATATGGCCCAGAAGAACCTGGACCATCTGCAGTGCATGGCACTAGGCAGCACCCACATGATGAAGCTAGAACACAGAACTTTTGTGAATAGATAAAGGAGGTCATCATAGACATATTCAGGGGACATATATAGGTCAAAGTGCAGCAGTTATTAAGGGGATATGGCCTACATGATATCCAACTCCTTATGGAAGACTGCATTCAATGTCATTTGTGAGTTCTGGCCTTCGGAAAAAGATCCTTTGGACATGCAAATATGGTCTATATGGTCCTTCTAAGTCTCATGCAACCTGCACACAATAGCCACATAGTTTTTTACTATACGTATATGGGCACACCTGACCATCTTCTGACTTATGATGGTTATGCTCTCACTGTAATACCATTGCTGTGGCATCATAGGATACCCTGCTATGCTATGCTATCCCTTGACATGTGACCTTTTTGGTCTATATGCCATGTACCTTTTCTTGTCTGTAGTTTGCCTACCTTGTGTCAAGTAAAAGACATGCAACAGTGTTAATCGACTTACTTAACCATATTTTTGTGCTGGCCAACACATTTCCTTGGGGAAACTTTTATATTAATGTCTGTTAGCATTACCATTTATACTGTGTGATACCACAAGACTTGTGTATAGGGGTACAGCAGTGATTTTTAATGCAGTACTGTGTTGCCAGCTACGTTTGCCTCTCTAATGCATCTGTTCTGATGTCTGAAAGGGCCATTGATGTCACAACATTTCCGCCATAGATGGATTACTGTGTGAACATTACCTGTATTATCAGAAGTCTGGTGTGTAAGCTACTTTGTTGTTTTGTCTTTTGGCTTTTCCCAGTTAGGGGTCACCACAGCGGAATTCCGGTCCGCTAATGATTGGCAGTAGATTTTTACGTGCCGAGTTGGCGGCCCTGATGCACAACCTTCAACGAAGGTACTCCCATTGACGCATGTCTCCACACAGAAGACACTATAGCTGAGAATCGAACAGGACAATGTCTTACTGTGAGGCGACAATGCAAATCCCCTTTCCATTTTGCATTTTCACCCAATTATATCATTGTGATAGTGTGAATGATTAATGTGGGGGTGTTTACCTTCATTTCTAAAGTGAATCTGTATATTACAGCAAATGTACATAAAGGGAAACGATTACTGATTTGTTGATTAGATGTTTCTGTGTGATAATGACAGGCTGACCATTTGGTTGTGTCTATCATGCACCCCTGTGTTTTGTTAAATGCATGGGACTCTTGTGTATTTGTTCACACCTATGGTCATACCTCACAACCTCTTAGCACATGAAATCTGGACAAAGTCCAAAATAATGAGTGGACAAAGACTTAAAAATATGGACACATTTTAAATATTGCACTTATAAACGTAGAAAGCTACTAGAATAAAATATGTTGTGTTAACATGCATTTTCTGCAGGATATGAAATCTAAAACTCAAATATTTGCAATTATTTAATGAATTCAATCCTTACTGATTTGCCAGAAAATTTTATGAGAAGAGGACTAAACATATGAGGCAAACATCTGCACATTCTGCAAAACTCTGGGTGGTTAAAAAGTATGGCTGTGGTTTGTGCATCCCTGTGGTTTGTGCTGTCCACATATAAGGGTATAAGGGTATTGGGGCATGGTACCCACTGCCATGTAACAAGTATGTGTAATATACATGTGAGTTTGTGTGCGTGTGTGTGTGTTTATATGCCCCTGCTGACCACTCATGGTGTGCACATACATAGTTATTTAACACAGTTGCACAGAGCAAACATATCTGTGGACTATTAAAGGGTATGCATTTCCTACAGTGACTTGGTTTATGCATGATGACCACAGTTGTGTGATGAAAACATCCAGTTCTATAGCATCTGCCACATATCTTTGTGCTGCTTTATGCAAGTAAGACAGTTTCATAGCAGATTTTTACTTACTTTCTCCTGTTAGTTTCTTACTACAGCTCTCATGCCTTCCATTAAGCCTAAAATCCACATCCCAATCCTAAAATCCCCACCCAGTCCCTCCCTCTCTAAAGCTGCTACACTTACGTTGATCAAGCTCAAATAATGTATTTGGGGTAAGGAGCAGCAGATGATACCTGAACCCATGTTTGAGTCTAAGCATGAGCAGCTGCCTGTATAAGATACAAGATATTCGAGTCCCTAGCTTCGAGACAGTGGTACTCCAGTTCTTGGGACTTCAGCAGAAGGGGAGACTGTGCACTCTGTAAAACCCATGGGTATACAAAGAGGACTTGCTAGCTGCACACAGAAGGCACTCCATCTGAGAGCCAAAGAATGCGAGGCAGTGAAGCTAACTGCTGAGTTACTGTGCTACTACATGTAAAAGCTGTTGTCACAAAAAAAAGCCAGCAAAAAAAAAAGTCTATCTTTTTGTTTTTGATGGAGAAGTCAGCAAAATCCATGTAAATATTGTAGACGCATTCATTCTACTGGTTTGTAAATTGAAACTGTGGGTGACCGAATAACACAGTTTTAGCAAATATTTTTTTTTTTTTTCTGATACAGTGGAATCAATTTTGAGAGTTTCTATATGAGCAAGTCCAGTTACAGAAGACCTTTTACAGTATATAACAAGGTGACCTCTGTGAACAAATATACAGTTATGCGTGCCCTATAATTTTGCAGTAAATTTAAACTCCAGACTGATGGAGTTAACTAATGGCCTGTGATATAACCATTTCATTCCTGAGGTGTGGGCTTACTAGTAGTCAGATAGGCAAACTAAGGAATTGATTATTCCTGCTAAGATTAGAGTCTTATTGCAGAGCTCATGGGCAGAGAGATATGGGGGTTTCTTTGAAATAAGACTTACATAAAATATATAATAATTTTCTAATTGTCAGCTAACATCTGGACTCTACTGAATATGTTTCCTGGTTTTACATGATAGCAACTACTTAATAGCATCACCTATTAAAATCGCAAGCTAAACTCTGAGCTGATCTCTCCCTAATGTGATCTCAAATAATTACACACTCAAGTAGGCACTGTTATTTCACATAATTTCATTTAATCTTGCTAAACACATTATGGCGGTATTTGAAGAATTCTAAATAAGGCTTGTGTTACACATACAATATGCAGTTCTGACTACAGAAAACTGGAAGCTCATGACTATAAAAGAAAATATTAAAATATACGATCTGTCACTGACACGTTTTCTCTTTTCTGTAAGTATGAGAAGACATCATTGTAAAACTAATCAGAAAATCATCAGAAATAACTGTAAATTCTCAAAACAGAATTGCTGCTATCAATGCCACTTTATACAAATACGGTAACTGATAAGACTGATTATACATTTATTTTGTGTACACACTGTAAATGCATATATTATGAAAGTATTGACATTTGGTCAAATTAGGCAATGGCCGGTTCTTAACCAATCAAGTCAAGTCAAAATGATCATTTGCACTACCCACTGAAAATAAGTACAATAAAAGAAATTAGTCCAATATAAACGTAAAGAAGTCAGTTTTGGTGTTGGAGGAAGTCCCCTGCCCCCGCAATTCCTGTCTAGTGATTTACACCCCTATATGCCTGACAACATATGTACTAATTTTGAGTTTGCAGAACCAGGGGTAAGGATGCATTCCTAAACTATTGGTAGTTTACAAACTGGCTGTGCAGTCAGTTAGTCAAAACAAACAGTTTCACACATGACCACTTTTGCATTTGACCATTCAACTGATTCCATGTCATCATCTTTCTCTCTCTATCTCTCCCTATATCTAAATCTATCTATTTATATCTATATATACACAAACACACACACACACACACACACACACACACACACACACACACACACACACACACACACACACACACACAAAACACAGACACACGTGTACGCATGTATGTATGTATATGTATATATATATATATATATATATCTATATATATATATATATATATATATATATATATATATATATATATATTTATATATACTATATATGTATGGGTTCCATTGGTTTGGTCAACAAGGACTTTGATTCACATTTGTTTAATCAACCTCATTTAGTTGACTATACAGATAGTTGACAGGTGTGGGAGACTGACAATCTCTGGGTGGGGGAACAATCTCTTTCCCTGTGGATTGTGCTATCTCAGAGTTAATATATATAATTAGTTTGGGTGGTGCAGGGGTATTGCTTTCAACTGTTTACATTTTTGCAGAATGTCCAGAGTTGTTCCACATATTTTTGTTTGGTTCCTAATAAAAATTGTTTTTTTTTCAGGTAACTCATTGAGAACTGGAGTCATTAAATAATGACAAATATTTGAGATTCATCCCTCATACCCTTCAGAAAAGTATGATAATTCAAATCCTGTTATTCTATCAACTTCCTACATTTATATGGGATATATTTGTCCCTTCATTATTTTTGGCTTTGTCTACATTTCTTGCACTAAAAAGATGAGAGGTATGGCAGGGTGGGCTTGCCCTCATGACAAAAGTCAATGGGGGGAATTTAATAAAGCCTACACAGTGTTTTTCACCGTGTATGCATTGTTCTGTGCTGCTTACATGAAAGTAAGCAGGTTTTAGATTCAGTAAGCACGGCTGAGCGGCGAGCATGCATGCGCCAACATGGGAAGTTCCGCGGCATGCAAATCACCTCATAAGCAGGTGAATATCACGCAAATGAGTCAGATAGACTGATCCAGCAAGCTGATAGTCAGCTCTTCAGACCCGTGTCAGTGTCTGAGTGTACACAGAAAAATTCTGTGTACAGGAGTGTAGACAGACAAAATGGGCAGTAAAAATGTAAATATATCGACAGAAATGGCTTACCACATACAGAAATGAGTGAAACGATCCTCTTGTGTCTCTGAAAAATGAAAGGAAATAAGATGAATTAATTTTATTTTTTTTAATAATCTGGGCAAGTTTTTGCAATGCTCCACAGTGTGTGAACATGCTTTATAAAAAAAATAATGTGGAAAAAGCAAAATTAATTTTATGTTGCAGAAATGTATTACAGGACCTTGCATGGAGTATCTACAGTGCTGCATTGGTGCTGTGGCTAATGTGGTAGGCTACGAAGCTTGTAGTTTTCAGACTGTGAGAACGGATGCTTATGCAAATTAGGTGTAGTTAATGAATAGCTTAAAAGGATAATAGTGTCCACATATCTCCTTTGTGTAGTCAGAGAAAAATGTTGTTTACAGAGAAGGTAGCAGACATCAGGGGAGGGTGTGTCCAATGACTTCTAAGCTTATTTCAGCTTATCTGCACCTGTCTGTGCAGCAAGCCACTGTGCTGAGCATGTACTTTTGGGGAGGGGGGGTGTGTGCACTAACTTCTAAGCCTTTCTTAGCTAAGGGGTACGTTTCCATGTGTCTGTGCAGCATGCCTCTATGCTGAGCATGGAAATCTGGGTGGTGTATACTAGTGTTAAGCTTTGTTTGCCTACAGGGTGCACATTTGCATTGAGCACCACAGTGCTGAATGTATCTAAAAGCCAACAATATATTTAATTTTGACCCCTGTTTAACTTAAAGTAGGGCTCTTAAATTCTGTTAATGATATACTAGGCAGGTGGAATGCATCATAGGTAGGGAATCACACATTCAGCACCTACAGCAGAGCACTATAACGTGTGCAGACACCCTACAATGTGACTTATCTCCCATAAGCTGCACCACTGGAGTAGTGACTAGCAATTTTAACTGAGAGAATCCTAGGGGCTGCTGCAGGTCTGCTACATCTGTATGTGCTAGATGCTGAGGTCAATGCGGCAGCTCCTGCTAATGCTGACCATAGGTCTAGACTGAGAAGAAGAGTGATCAGGTCCATAGTAACCTTCCAGGAGCTACATGAGCTGGAGATTGTAGAGTGCTACAGGGCAGACAGGGGCATACTACTAGAACTCACTGAGCTCTGTCGCCCTCAACTCAGACCCAGAGCCAAAAGAGAGCAAACCATCCCAGTGGAAACAAAGGTATGTGTAGCCCTTAAGATACTAGCTACATGTACTTTCAAAAGACCAACTGGGGACATAATGGGATCTCACAAGCATCTACTTCCAGGGTACTCCACCATTTCCTGGATGCTATGCTACCACATGCCAGTGAGCACATTTCTTTTCCCCTCACCGCTGAGGTGAGGGCCAGCAGTATGCAGCACTTCTACTATGTAGCACACTACCCTGAGATACTGGATGCCATAGATTGCACTCATATACACATCGAGCCACCACCCAGTGAGGAGGGTAGAGTCTACGTCAACCGCAAGGGGTACCACTCCATCAACTGCTAGGTCATATGCAATGCCCAGGGGATTATCATGAATGTATGTGTCAGCTGCCCTGACAGTTATCTGGACTCCCACATCTGCCATGCATCACAGCTATACCAGTGGTTTCCTAGGGGGGACATCCCACATAACCATTTACTGGGGATGCTGGCTACACATTGGAACCGTGGATGATGACATCCATCAGAAATGTGCCCACACCCATGGAAGAATGCCATAATGAGGCACACGCACAAACTAGGAATATCTTAGAGCATGTGCCTGGGCTTCTGAAGTCACAGTTTTGGTGCCTTAATATATCTGGTGGAGCCCTGCAGTACCCCCAGCCAAATGTGCACATATGTTCACAGTATGTGCCATGCTACACAATCTGATCCTGTGGAAACAGCTGCAGCAGGATCAGCAAAGTGAAGGAATACACAGCCCCCACCACTGCCTAGGTCACCACAGCCACAGTCAAAGGAGGACTCAGAGGAGGAGGAATCCCCTGAAGGTGTAACTGTAGGCAGACGTAGGTGTGCCCAGTATGCCCTGGCTTTGGCTAAAAGACAACACATAGCACATTCACTGACAACTTAGGGCCCTAGGGATGGGCACCTTACACTTACTTACATGCATATAGTAAAATTGCTGATGCCTGGCAACCCACACAACCTGTACCTATCCATGTACTGGCTGTGTGCTGCTTGCATCACACAGAGTTAGCCATGAGCTATTGTTCTGTCAACTGCTGCATTCACAAGGTAAGTCTTTAACCTACACACTACTTGTAAGGATTACTATAGTATGGTATTGTATGTATTGATCTGCTTCATTTATGCAAGGAAATGTAGTGGGGTATATGGAGAGAAGTAACACCAAGATAGGACTACTGATACCCAGTCCACTAGTATGTGTTCTGCAATATTCACTAGGCCTCATGGTTGGACCACTCCACAAAGGCGGCGCCTCTACGGACCCTGGTAATTACCGCCCCATAAGCTTAACAAGTCTAGTCTGCAAAGCTATGGAGAGGATCATAATGGAGCTCATAAACAAAGATATAGGGGACTTGCAGACATTAGACCCGACCCAGTTTGGCTTTGTCAATGGAAGATCATGCCTTTTGAACTTGGTCGACTTCTTCGAAACAGTCACCAAGGCCATTGATGAGGGAAAGGCAGTCCATACAGCCTACCTTGACCTTGCAAAGGCTTTCGACACAATACCCACTCGGGTATTGTAGAAAAACTTACCAGCTTAAATGTAAACCCATATGTCACAAGATGGGTTGCAAACTGGCTTAAGGACAGAACCCACAGGGTTAGAGTTGCTGGCGCTGTGTCAGACTCCAAGCCAGTCACAAGTGGTGTCCCACAGGGCTCGGTCCTTGGCCCCTATTGTTTGGCATCTACTTCTCAGAAGTACAGGCCAACATGGGAGGACTTTGGCTGACAAAGTTTGCAGGCGACTGCAAACTGGGCGCCATAGTGGAAAGTGCATCGGACACGGATATCCTTCAGAAGGGACTCACGGAAACAGATAGCTGGTGCCAGAGCCATGGCCTGAAGTTAAACGCCAAAAAATGTATAGTCATACCCTTCGGGAAAAACAAGGTAACCCCAAGCTACCATATACCACTAAGCACAGAAGAGGTTATCAGGGACCTGGGGACCCAGGTTGACAGTGGCCTTTCTTTTGACACTCACGTTGCTAAAGTGGTTAGAAAGACCTTCTACATTGCCCACCTGATCATGAAGGATTCACATCCAGATCTAGTGAGGTCATTGTTCCCCTGTACTCTTCACTTATCAGACCAATGATCGAGTACAATGCCCCATTCGGGATGTATCTCACCCGACATCTGCAGCAATTGGAGAGACCCCAAAAGTTCCTCACCAAAAGGATAAAGGGACTCTAAAATCTGTCATATGCTGCCAGATTAAAGAAACTCCAGCTCTATTCAGTCGCATACCGTCTGCTCAGAGGTGACATGTGCCTGACATACAAGGCCATGTCCAACCCGGAATTAATGGACATGCTCCACCTCAAAAAATCCAAATCCACCAAAACCACTAGAGCAAGTGACTTAAACCTTAGCACGGATATAAATAGGATGTGCTGGAGGGATAGATTTATCACTCAGAGACTCCCTATGCTGTGGAATAAAATCCCAGTCCATGTGAGGCAGTGCACCTCGCTGACTCTGTTCAAGAGAAATCTAGACCTGTGGATGGGAGATCGTAGGTTTACCCCGGGAATCATCTCTGTGTCACTGCTGGACAGAGGCACAACAAACTAATGGGCACAGTATTTTTTCATATAAGGGGTGGCGTAAGCCACAAAAATTTGGGCTAGGCTTATAAATGCCTTAGGGCAGATAGCCTAGTATAAACCTATGAACCTATGAACCTATAAGGGAGATGTTAAACAGTGGGGTCACATGATATTTGGACTACTGTCTATCCCAGCAGATCATGTTCTGTTGTTTCCCTACACCTAGCACAGCAGTGTTCCTATTTAACTGCTTTAACAGTAAGTCAGCAATGCTATATCAGCAGACCAGGAAATCTCAGGGCTGTAACACAGAACTCGATCACACGTTGTATGTCACATGTGATGCAGGAATAACAATGTACATGTTTATGCTGTTGATTGTTTGATGAATGACTCTTCTCTGTTTGGCAGCCTGTGTGGCTTAGTGGACTAAGGAAGTTAGTATGTGAGATGGTGTTGATGGTTCTAATCTGGAAGTAGTTACATGTGAGGTATTATTCTGTGTTTTTTCACAGACTGTCAGTCTGTGTGTGGTGTAACATTATGAAAATCAGACACATATTAAGTACAGCAGACTGCTGGGGAATGCCGTGGACATTTAGAGTGAAGTACAGTACTACAGAAACAGGGACAGATGTCATTGCCTGTAACATACAAAATCTCAGACTGGAGTACAGGTAGGTGTGGCCTGGAGTCACTTTATATGTACTGACAGTCCCAATGGGCATGCCCATACACTTAGGTAAAATGATCGCTATTCTGTTGGCCCTTCATCAAAATGACCTGTTATGTATAGATATGTCTATACATACAGACATATACATATACATAGCCATCTGTCACTATCTTTCTCTCACATACTTAGTATATCTATCTCTATGCAGTGTCAAATAGATATATACCAATGTATATATAGCTATATTTATTAGAATGATACATTGACTCTCCCCATATATCTGCATAGCACATATACATATCATACACACACACACAGTTACATTTATATATACATCCCTGTTATATACATAAATATGTGTATGGATGTCTGCATTGTCCTACATACCTTAATAATGGTGAGTAAATCAGCACTATCACACATCAATACTGTTGCTGAAAGGAGTCAAACTAAGGGAGCAACAGTACATAATTCACTTACTTACAGACACCTGTACCTGCTGGATGTCACCACACAGACAGACACAGGTGAGCAGGTGTTTTAATGTATAATCTTGACAACAAATGCATGGACAGGGCACATTTCTTCCTGCCCACAGGTTTGCCTATCTAAGTGCAGACAGCCACATATGGCCATACTGGTAACTGTCAACATGTAGCTAGAATAATAACGGTTATCTCAATGCTAGGATACTAGATAGAGAGAACACTACAAAGCAATATCATTTTGCAGGTCACAGATGCTGTGCAACAAAAGCCTAGTTTGTGTAATACTCAAGTACTGTGCCTGCAGTCACATGTGCAGCAGACTTAACCTGTGGCCTGTGTGATAAATAATGTGATCTATAGTGTGTAATTCTATACAGGTAGGGGTTCTAATCTTGCTCCAGACTACTTGGTGTGCATGTGTGTGTGTGTGTGTGTGTATGTGTGTGTGTGTGTATATATATATATGTATATATATATATATATATATATATATATATATATATATATACACCCTCATGGGCTATCCACTTGCAATGTTTATGCACATGTTGCCCCTGTAACTGTCCTGTTCTACAAGCCCTGATGATGTCATCCACCTTAAGACTAGCAGCTGACAATGTAGCATGAGACTTAAGCTGTGGCATGTGCAATAAATAATGTGAGCTATAGTATATAAGACTAGATAGGTAGAGGTTCTAATCTTACTTCAGGTTACTTGCTCTGTGTGTGTGTGTGTGTGTGTGTGTGTGTGTGTGTGTGTGTGTATGTCCATATGGCATAAATATGATCACCTTGGTAACCTAGAAATAGGTAGGGTTTTACAGTGTCTTACTTGTAGCATGTAATGTGGCCCCCCCAAAGGATTAACCACAGCAAGGCTTGTTGATGTCGTTGAGCATATGTCCTGAAATGATACTACTAGCAGACATGAGGTGTGTTGCATACATCACGTACTGTGATCCATAATGTGTACCACCAACTTGCAGTATGTGTGTGCCTTGGCATGTCCTGTAAGCAGTGATTGGAAGTGTAGCTAGCCTCACTGTAGCCATGTATGTGTGAGAGCCTGTCAGAGCAATTTACATCATGTTATAGAACCATAGGATGTTTGAACTTCACTAGCATAATGGCCATACAGCCCTCACAATCATAGACATCTTTATACCCATAGTTACAGGATCAGCACATATTGCCCCAGTCCAAGAGGGACACAGGCAGATGACCTGAGTTGAAATGATGGTCGTCCAGCCAATCATACAGATGACATGTGCTGCGGTGCACTGACGTGCTCTGTGTGCCACTAGGCAGGGTTCTGTTTCAAAGGTGTTTTTAAGTCTGCTAGACAACTTTCTCCCACAAGCATGTGGTACTAATGTCACATACCAGGTTAATGTCTTAACAGTGAGTTATCCATCTACTATGCCTCCTACAGATAGGCAGCATATGCAGTCAGGCAGGGTCAAACATTGCCCCATATGCAAGGCACAGTTCACCTATGAGTAGTCTTAATGTCACAGGTGACAATGACACTCATTGCAGATGATCCCAATTGAACACATACTGAAGACTTGAAGTGTCCTTGTGAGGGACCATACTGTTGTGTGGAATTGCCAGTACTGCTTGGAAATGTACATCAACAAATGACCATTGCAGGCAAATATTGGCATGCTGAGGAAAGAGTATTTGGAGGTTATGAGTATGTCATAGGTGACTGTGGCCTCCTTGATTCCTGCCATATCACTGTAGAGACTAGGTGATCTGAGGCACATTAGGTGTAAACCTGTGTGGCCAGGTCTGTGTGCCCAGTTCATTCACCCCTGAGTATGTACAGTACGTGTTGTGACTGATGTGCAACTTACCAGGTACATAGGTTTAAGTAATGGAAATTATACTTCATATATATTTGCATGAAGTTTATGGCCACTAGTATGTCAACAAGCATGTGTTTGCAATACCCTCTTGCAGGATAGTGACATACCACAAAGACTCTATGAGTGCTCACAATGTGGAGGCATCAGCCAACATAGTTAGCCACAGTCAATCAGTAGTCACATGCACTCTGGTTGAATAGATTCCAAGCAGTAGAGGACCCAGGACTGTGCCCTGTTGAGCATTGCTGTTTATAATCAGCTATTGGAGTTGAATGTCCAATGTTGCGCATGTGTGCCTGCAATAGGCCACTTAGTGACCCCATACAATGACAGTATCATGGATGCCTAAGTGGGTGCTTTGTAAATGTTGTCTGAGTGGAAGATATAGTCAGATGGCTTGGCTTAGTCCAGAGGGTTGTACACCCTGATGTACCCTCACCAAGGTCCATGGTGACTGCCTCAGAAATGTCCACCACGTGTAATGCCCCCCCCATCACACATCCAGCCTGTAACTATGTGTACAACACATATGTGTGCTGATCAGCTCCATGATGATTGCCCCTATGGGCATACCGATATGGATACTGAGACAGAGGTGAGCAGTCATGTTGGAGAGTGGCTGCACCACCTCTGTGCAAGGGTATAACAGTTGCCATTGTCAATTCAGCTAGTGTGCAGCCAATATTACCAGTATGATTGTAAGCCATTCCCAATTATGTTAGTGATCTTTGTCAGATCACATGTGGGATGCTGCCTGGAATGTTAGCATGTGCAATAGATGCTGCATATCTGTCAGTAAGAAAACAGTTAGAAACTGCTCTGTAAATTTGGAAGTTATGAGACAGGTTGTAGGAATGTCATGTGTCACATGTGGTGGAGACAAGGGAGTGTAGATGACGCAGACAGTGTTGGAGTACAGGTTATGTATGAGTACAGACCCATCGTATGTGACATCATGACGTATGAGGTCACTGACAATCTGGGCCTGTCCTGTGACTTCACACATGTAACTACACTGTGCGTTGTAGTTCTGCTTTGTTTGGGTGGCTACTTTTGTCACTTACCATATCTACTTAACATCACAGCAACACAATGTGCTTCTCTTAGCTGAGGAGGTAGTGCATCCATGTTGGGGGGCACCCTCATCCCAACTGTCACACAACACTGTCCACCTGTTATTGTACAGCCTGCTAATGGCAGTTGTCCACAAGTCAGTATTGCTGATCCATGATGAGCCTGTGTACCTCCTGTCATGTACAGTTGAGTTCATGCAGTTGTAATGCTGCTGACATAATGCATGGGTGTAGAGCTCTTCATACATGCCTGTCCCCATCTGAAGGGGGAGGTGCAGTCACGCTATGTCAACCATCCCACAGGAGGTAATACATGGCTTTCTTGACATATATGTCTGTATTGTCTGCACTGAGGGTGGAACATGCCGGTACTTCTAAGGAGACTTATCTTTGGCCAGAAACCACCAGTGAGGACCTCACATGGGGGGGGGGGCTGTACTGGTCACACATACTGGTAAACACATGATGCAATATGTTGGTTCCCCATGTGGGAATGTCATGGCACCACTGCAGGGCATTGTAGGTAATGACATGGATGATCCTTTGGGCAAATGAGCTACAGCATGACTAAGCAACACAGTGTATACATATTACACTTCCCTAGCATGTATATCTTTGCTCTGTACAGGCATCCTGCATGACTCTCTTCCTGCAACATGCTGGAAGTAACTGCAATACTTATTTTCACAGAAGACAACTAGAATGTAATGCCAAGCGGTGTCCCCAGATTTCTGAGTCATGTCACCTGAAATGCCATGATAGGAGTTAGGATGGATATGAGCACTAAAACTGTCCAACACCTACTGACACTGGACCAAGCACTGTTACTTTTGCTCAAGGCCAGATCATGCTTAACAAATGTAACCAGAGGAGCCCACTGACTGTTACACTATGAAATGGATGTTAGATATATGTCTCACTCCACCAACCATGGTCTGACAAGGTGTATGACAGTATTAGGCCAGCAGGCCTTGTTGGAAACTGTGTACATCATGTACAGAGTGTTATTTCAGCTGGTGGACAGGCAAGTGTCTGACAGTCATAACTAATTAACCACTACAAGTGGCATGGCAAAACACTGCATTACACAAGTACATTTTAGTTAATAGTCACCCTGTGCATCAAACACATGGCTTAATTTCCCTGCATCGATGGCGAGGATGACAGGGATGTAGCACAGGTATCATCACTTTCACAAGGTGTTGTGTGGAGGTGCAGGAGGCCTAGGCTGACCCAAACAGTTGACAGCATTTATGTGACTCAGGAAGGGAAGCAGGTAAGATGGACCATGGAAAGGTGCCGTGTGTGTCTGTAGGTGACCTGCATTTGACTGTGGTGTGTGAGTGTGTGCATGTACACAGTCAAGCTCAGTGCTAGCCCTACATGTGTGTATGTTGGACAGCTTTGGACCATATATGGTAGAGTTGACAGCTCACTGTCTCTGGTCCCAAACATGGGAACATGCTCTGGCAGGAGTTGCACTGGCACCTCCATTCCCAAGGTCAGAAGCAGTGCTAGTACCTGATGGTGACTGCTGTCTGCTGGGCCATGTACCCCAGGGGAACACCCAGGACCATGAGCCCATGGCCTGCCACATTGTGGTGTGGACAGCACACTCCCCTCTGTAGCACTAGATGTACTGCCACTATGGGGGTGTGATTGTGCACAGCTTCATGGACTCTCAGCAGATGGGGTTGCTAGCCTATGTCCATGAGTCAGATGCTCAACTGCAACCACATGTTCCGGGACAGACAATGTGTAGTCCAAGGCAGACAATGCCTCTTCCACATTCTTTCCACTGCATCAGTAAACCAATCCAGAGTGTCCCCAATGTGGTGGAGGCAGTCACAGATCTCAGACTATGCTGCATCCATAACCCTAAGTATATATCTGGTGTTCCATTCAGAACATGCCTGTGCCTCCATGATGGCACAAAACACGTGCCGAGTGACCCGTGATGTGAAACCTGCAATAGGTAGTAGGCAGACAGCAGGCCTCCAATAAGTACCCCTTTCGATCTGCCTGTGTGGGACCTTGCAAGATCTCTGGCTATGACCAGGGTCTAACTCACTGGAGCCATAGTTGCCACAATTTCTTGTTCAATGTCCCCACTCTCTGACTGTTCACCATCTATGGCTTCCGGGGTTAGGTTATGTGTGGACATACTGACTGTCGGCAGTGATAATGAGATGTCAACATCTGGGACAGATTCAGACCCGAAACCCCTAACTGTGTCACACTGTGGCCACTATCATCATCAGAGTCTGAGGAGACACTGACATCAGTATTTGTAGGGGACAGAGACCAACTCCGTGGTCACATGTGATAAGAAAAGAAAAAAACAATACATTAATATGTGCAGTATTATGCTGTGATATATATAAGGCTCTATACACTGTTGTCACTATGACAGATCTGTTGAAAACCCAACCTCATATAGTAGGACATGAGGACAGTACTCTTCCCACTAACAGCTGTAGTTACTTGAAAATAACATCTCATTACACTGCAATCTCATTGGCAACAGTAAGGTACACTATTAACATTTGTGTAGACTCTGCACAAGTGACACATATGACACTGTGTAATGTCCTGAAAATACAGCATATCTATCAGTGTGTTCACATCTATAAGGCATAGGTATGAGTCTAACATGTTTACAGTCAGAATATATGTGTGCAGCTGGCAATCATGCCAACAGTACAGCAATGCAGGCAGCAGGCCTGGGATGACAGTCTAGGGATTACAATGCTGTAAACCTACATCTATAACAAAACAGTGTCATGCTTACTAGGAGCAATACCACAGGCTTGGCCAATACTTGACAGACCTGTGAAAAGTTGAGGGTGAGGTAATATCAATACCACTGCATGTTCCACCACCACAAGGTAATACGTCCATATATCTCACATTTACAGTAGTTACTGTGTTAATTGTTATATTGGTCAAAATATGAGCATGATAGTCAAACTGCAGTGAAACCCTTCTCTGTCCCAAAAAGCAGACGGACCTGACACCAATGTAAGACTATTTATGCCCTGACATGCTGAATGCTACAATATTGCAATGCTAATCAAATTAAGCCTACCTGAACATTCCTCTGCCATGCACACTATGGCACCAATATCTATGATGTACAGTGTGATGGATGCCTAGGAGCTGTCATGTGTGACTTGATTTGCCAGGAATTCCTCAGTGGCTGAAAGTGGTTGTTCCACTGCAGGCCCTCCACTGGTGGTGCCATGATCCCTGGCTACATCTGCTGTTCTTCTGCATGTGGCATTGATCATGTCCATTTCATGGTGTCAGACTTGCATTGAAATCATGGACAAGGTCAGCCCACAATGCGTCCTGCTGTGCCTCTCCCTGGACAGCAAGACATCATGGTGATTACAGAGCACTTCCACTATTAACTCATTCTCTGCATCCATGAAAGCTGCATGGCATTTTGCATACATGTTTCCTGAAAGATAACAACTTGGGAATGCATGTCAGAATCACATACATGGAAGTACACTATGTAGAGACACTATGTAGAGATATAGCAAGGACAGAATGGCTAGCAATATCCACTGCTTCTTCACACATGTCATATCCCAAAGTGTACAAACATATTAAGCATGTGGATGCAACTAGGATACTGGTGATAGCAAAGTATTCCCGTGTGTGTCATGACAGATACTGCTGTATGTTTATACAGCTGACACTGGAGTCTACTGTAGTGTGTCCCCAAGGGGAAACCTCCTGATAATATGTCAAACAAACTGTGCCAAACAAATAGCAGTGTGATATTACAACCACTGCTAAGGGAGAGTTCTTGAGCCCAGTGTGCTGCATTCAGAATATACATTCCACCCTTGATGTCTTGCACACCTTCTGTATGTGTAACAAATCTGGAGATCATTGACGTGTCATTTTTACAGTTCTAAGAAAGGCGTAATGCTGTAATCCCTATTACCTGTAAGTATAGTCAGACATCTACATCCTGATGTAAACAAGATGGTTACATACCTGATGGAGTGCAGTACTCCTCTGCTGGTATGTGCTGATAGTTAATACTTTGCATATGCATGGTCTGTTCGAGAAAAGTCTCATACAGAAGGGTTTGCCATAGTCAACTGCTTGCCTTTTAACATGCTTCTCATCAGCAAGTGATTGCCTCTTAACCAATATGTGGTTTTGGAATGCTAATTGCAGCCAACACAGCTGATTTGCACTCTCATCAGCCAATCACGTGCAACCACAGTACAATATATCAGGTCTTCATGTAGATTAGGGTCCCTTTCTGATATGTTATGCTAGACATTACAGAGGTGAGGAGACTACTTCATCGCAGAGGGTAGGTCTATAGCAGCAACGTTTACATAGAGATGGGTGTGCTATAGGCTGCAGCTGCTGCTGCAGGTAATAGGCATAGGCAGAGAGTGTAAACACTTTGGAGGGCAACAAGCTGTAAGAGTAATTGTGGGAGCTGTATCAACCATGTTGTAGAGGCAGAGCCAAAGTGAGGTTACTTTTTCCACTCCAATTAAGAAATGCGATCCAATATAGAAACAAAAGCAAAAGGCGCAATAAAGAGCACACCAAAGAAATTTTAATAAAGAAACTAGTAAGTGCTTTCATCCATAAAAGACTTTTTCAATCTGACATACATTTCTTTATCCCAGCTTTTTAAAACACAAAACCACCACATGACATAATATAAAATATGTTATGACCTAAAAAAGTCATACGACCTAAGAAAAGTCACATGACTAAAACATTAGTGTTTTAACCTTTTATTTTCAAAAGACATTAATGTTTTAACCTTTTCGTTTTTTTTAAAAAGGCAACAAAATCTTCCCTATTATTAAGTCCAGGTGGATGGCAAGCATTTAACTTTACTTGCCAAGAATATTCTCTCCATCCTAGTTCATCTTCAGCATTAAATAACTAGTCATATCCCTATATGTCATCTAATACAAGAAATTTAAAATTAACTTTGCATCTCCCTCTTTTGTAATGCTTAACTAAAGCATGTTTTCATCAGCAATAATCACATCATGTTTATGTTCATACATACGTCCATATAATTCTGTAGATGTACAACCTACATAAAATGCAGAACATGACATACACTTCACTAAGTATACCACAAATCTTGATTTACATGTACAGCAACCCTTAATACTAATATTTATATTATTAATCATAATCTTTTCCAAACCTGTTTACAAATAATCACAAAAATCACAGTTAAAATACTTAAACATCCCCATTTTTATATCAGAAAGATGGAACCAGCAGCTTGGGCAGAAGTGGCAGGACCTCAACAGAAACAGTATGCTGGGAATCAGAGGCAATGGGGGAACAAAAAATGCAAGAACTTTCAAAAGAGAAGGAAGTAAGTGTTTTTTCTTCTGACTTTATGATTATTAATGTATCATCATATCCCCTCTTTGATGCAGCATGTAGAGTATTAAGTAAAGGCTGGAACTTTGTACCAGCCGCTAGAGCTGAAAAATGCAATGCAATTAACTGCCTAAGAGACTAGGTCTGAAAATTAAATCTGAGGACACTGTTTCATAATGAGAATAATGATATGAATTTATTTCATCATTAAAGTACATTTAATCCACCATTAAGGAATGAATTGGAACTATTTTGAGTATGACAGGGTTGCAAATTATTCACTTACTAATTGAAAAGACTGATTATAAATATTATAATATGTTTGCTAATGAAAAGCTTTTTTCTGAAATAATTGGGAATGATTATTTATTGTTTTTTAAGTCTGATAAAGGAAATGCACTTGTTTTAATGGACAGATGTGTGTATATTGATAAAATGTTACAGTTAGTATTTGACATGCAATTTTATAAGAATGTTTCCTTTTTAGAAGTTAAGAAGGCATATTCTTTAATTGATTCCCTTATATAAGAATATTTTTTGAGTGGTAGGATTACAAAATCTTTGAGAAAATATTTTAAGGTGTGTAATCCCAGTTTTAGTAATGTTTTTGGTCTCCCCAAAGTACAAAAAAATGTAGACGATCCCCCATTCAGGTCAATAGTCACCAGTGCTGGTAATAAAACAGAAGTTATGGCCATTTTCATTGATAAACATTTCCAAAAGGTAGTGCAAAAGAATTCAATGTTTATTAAGGATGCTTTTGATTTTATCAACAAAATAAAGGGGAGTCAGGTTTCTGAATCTGATTTGTTAGTAACTCTGGATATAAAATCCCTCTATACCATTATACCCAATGAAGAGGGGTTAGAAACAGTACGTTTTGAGTTAATTAACTCTAGAATATTCTCCAAGGACACAGTTATGTTATTGATAGACATTTTAGATGTGATATTAAGTTATATTTTTGTGAATATACTGGAAATTTATATCACCAAATCAATGGTGTGGCCTTGGGGCAGCTATGGCCCCCAGTTATGTTAATTTGTATATGGCTGGCTGGGAAAGAGTTAATATCTTGGAAAGTGTTTTTTCAGAGAATATAGTATTATTTAAAATGTTTATTTATGATGTGTTTTTAATTTGGAGAGGGAAGAAGATTGTCTTATAGAGTTTATTAATTATTTAAATACAATCAATTATTTTCTGAAGTTCACTAGTAATCATCACCAGGAGTATATTAATTTCTTAGATGTTACTGTTTTTAAAGAACATGAATGTTTATATACTAGAATTTTTAAGAAATCTGTTCAAAGCAATGCTTATTTACACTACACTAGTATGCATTCCAAAAAGATGAAAAATAATATTGTAAAATGTCAGTTGTTAAGAGCTAACACACTTATTAAGAAATATGATGATTTTTTTACAAGACAATAAAAACATAATTGATAGTTCACAAGTAGGGGTTATCCTGGAAAATTATTAAATTAAACATTTATTGAAGTTTCTAAAATAAGAGAAGGAGTAATAAATTGTAACCCTAAAGTAAATACTAAAGACTTTAGAACTTCTGTCTTAATTAGTAATAGTGCAAATGGGATGGCAATTAGAAAAAAAATATGTTTAACAACTGGAAAATCTTCAGTAGCAACCCTGATCTTAAAGAAATAGTGGGAGAATCCCCTCTTTTTGTATAAAAAAGAGGGAAAAGTTTTAAAATTTTTTCCAAGCCAAGTTAAGAACCGCAAATTGGACAAACAGCAACAAAATGGGGATGTTTAAATTTTTTAACTGCAATATGTGTGATTATTTTTATATAGGTTTGGAAAAGATTATTATTAATTATATAAATATTGGTATTAAGGGGTGCTATACATGTAAATCAAGATTTGTGCTATACTTAGTGAAGTGTATGTCATGTTCTGCATTTTATGTAGGCCATATATCTGGAGAATTATATAGATGTTCGCATGAACATAAACTTACTGTTATTATTGCTGATGAAAAAATGCTTTAGTTAAGCATTACAAAAGAGGAAGATGCAAAGTTAATTTTAAATTTCTTGTATTAGATAAAAAGAAGGGATATTACAAGTTATTTAATGCTGAAGATGAACTAGGATGGAGATAATATTCTTGGCAAGTAAAGTTAAATGCTTGCCATCCACCTGGACTTAATAATAGGGAAGATTTTGTTGCCTTTTTAAAAAAGAAAAGGTTAAAACCATGTATTTTGATAAAGAAAAGGTTAAAACACTAATGATTTTAGTCATGTGACTTTTCTTAGGTTATTTTACTTTTTTAGGTCATATGATGTTTTATATTATGTCATGTGGTTGTTTTGTGTTTTAAAAAGCTGGGATAAAAAATGTATGTCAGTTTGAAAATGTCTTTCATGGACAAAAGCGCTTACTAGTTTTGTTTATTAAATTTTCTTTGGTGTGCTCTTTATTGCACCTTTTGCTTTTGTTCCAACTAAGGCATGTGTTTAAGGTAAGTATTTTAAGCAACAGTATCACTGACAGAGTACTACTCCAAATGTATGTTGTGTCCTTCAGCAACATGGGGGGTTAATATAACAATATGTCCACCATTTGGGCAACTGTCAGGCCATTTGTTACAGTCTGGTGGTAATTTGGAGCATGTATGAGGGCAGTCCATGCTAATAGCAGGCACTTCAAATGTGCATGTTAGGTGTGCAGCTGTGCTAATCATCACTGTGGGTTTGAAAGGATTGTGTGGTGCACTTTGATATTAGTGGCCCTCGTTTGCAGTATGTCATTTAAATTTCTCTGTGAATGCATATTAATGCATGACATGACACTTTATACACGTATACTTTTGCTATAAGAATATGCAAAGTGTGTTTTTATCTGCAGGCCTGTGACCTCCATCAGTAAAATGCAGACATTTAATTTGATATGCATTGTTAGGATAAAGAGTGCATGACTCAGTCATTATTTGCTGGCCTCACAATACTGTAATTCCAGTGCTACACACCACTGGATTTGAACCCAGCGCTGTGTGTGGCAAAATGCACTGTTTTCAAGGGATTTAACAGACTGAGCTTCTGAGTCACTGCTACAGCTGGTGTATTTGCAAGATATATGTGCAGACTGTGACAAACATTTTCTACATCCCATCAGTATGTGCATGGCTTTATATGGATGTATTTCTGTACCCGGGTCCCAGTTGAAAATGTATTTTGCCATTAATGCCTTAGCAGGTATCTTTCTACATGTTGCTGATAAAAGGGAATATTTGCCTGCTATCACAGGCCTCACTTACATCCATTATTATGTTTTTGGCTTTCTAGTGGTGTACTATTGCACCACAGTCAAAGGTACACTCCCATTTTTTCCATTACTTTTAATCATGTTTTCATGATGCAATGCGGTGGGCAGCTTTGCTGAAACATGCTTAATGTCTGTAACTGGCAATTACTATGTTTTGTTTGAAGCAGCTCTTTTAATTAAGAGTTGTGTGGTGTGTCAGGTTAATGCAGTGGTTTACAGGTGTGATGCTCTTGGGTTTGAAATATGGGGCAGATGTTTATTTTGTAAGTGTGTATTACAATTCTAAAAACACATATAGTCAATATAGCTCTATTTAGCTGAGCTTAGTGAAGCTGGACTAAATAAATATAAAGAAAAGAAAAAGGGAGATAGAAAAGTGGTGACACGGGGTGCAAGCAGTGGGGAAACATAGTGAAAGGCAGGTAGCGATGTGCAAGAAGGGTGTAGGAAAGAACCATAGCTACCATTTCTTCTACAGCAACAACTTTGACAGAATTTGTACATGACTTTGAACTCTCACTCACAGAGAGAGGGGTGAGGACAACATAACTGCATTGTCAAACCAATTGGTCCAAATTACGTGTGTCCAGTGGACACATGTATGAAATAGAGAGCTATAATCAGATGATTTTTTTTGGTGGGACAGGTGCCCATTTTTTTTTAATGTGACAGTGGAATGTCAGGGAAGGGACATAGGTATGTGTGGGGGAGGCAAGTTGAGTAGGTGAGGATGCATTTGCAGACAGACAAGACAAACAAGACAGCAGACAGGGGTGGTGTGTGACACATGAGGCAGCAGCATGACTCACATCCCCACCCATGGGACTGTCTGTACTGCAATGTCTTTGACAAGGGGTGGCAGTGGTGGGGGCTGGGTGCTGGGACAAGGCTGCCCCACCATGTTGGCCAGGTTGACCAGTATGTCCTCAGTCTGGCACAGGTGGCAGTCAAACCCAGTGTAGACTATCCACTGCACCAAAGTCAGCAGCTCAGCCTGGGTGATGACTCCCCTTCCACCACCGCTCCCAGAGGGGGTCCTATCCCCTGGGGTGGTACTCACCACAGGATCCTGCAGGTAGCGCAGGGCAGCAGAGGGTGCACCACCAGTCTGGGTCCCAGGCATGCTGGGACCCAGTGCCATGGCTGGATGAGGCAAGGTAGGTGGATCAGCAGGAAGCAGCCTACCTTGACATGCTATGGTAAATGAGGTATAGCAATAAGTTAAGGTTAGTAATAACCAAACCATTGTTAGTATTAACAGAATGGAACATCATATTTATCAATCCAAATACATATTAATGTATATTATGTGTAACACAACATTTAGTAACATAACAATTAGTATGTTAACATCATGCCAGTAAGAAGTAAACCATAAGGCCAACAAAACAGTTTAAAAAATATGTTACTATTCAGTCATAATAAAACATAACAATAATATATCATGTTACAGAAATAGTTACTTTAACAAAATATATTGCTATTAAATCATAATAATAATAAATAATAATAATAATAATGAATAAATGAAGATAAGGAGTGGAGAGAGAGAGAGAGGGAGAGAAACATTCCATTGTTGACAATGCAGCCTATATCCCTGAAAACACTATTAATAAATACTCTACAGGCATGTAGTGTCAGTTTTGAGTACAGTGACTGCAATTCTTCTATAGCTGATGTAGCACATACATGCCTCTCAAGCTGTTAGTATGGGTCAATATGGGCCAAGCAATAAGAAAATGCAGGTACACAACTACAGAGAACACTTTCACATAATGTGGACTTATATAACTACCAAGTGTTCTATCAGTAGATTCGGTAATACATTGCACTCCAGGTAATTGTTTTTCTGGCAATCCAGTGACAGATGGATTAGGCAGCTTTAATTACATTATGAGAACTCGTGAGACTTGAGAGGCATATTTGTCTACAGTTCATAAACTAGACATCCATCATGCCTTAGTTGGCAGGCATGGGAATAGACCCCAATAGCTGTGACTACAGGGGACATCTCCAAAAAAATTTAACTATTGACTGTATCAACTTAGTACAGACATCTAAGGAATACAGCTGTATTTTGGCAGATTTATTTAGGCATCAGCAATGCTGATTAACACTTTCTTGGTATTGCTGATAAGTGAAATGTAAGCACAAACATATCTGCTCATAACATGGGCTAACTCAGCCATATACCTTTTGTTCCTGGAGTGGTTGAAAATGAGAGCATTATGTGACTGAATTAGTTTTGCATTCTAGAACTATACTTGACTGCACTGACAGTAGAACACACATGCATGGAATACAGCTGTACTGCATATATTAAAACAGATTTCTTTAGGAATCAGCTATACTGCTTAACACTTTATTGGTAGTGAGGTTACCTATACCAGCACAAATCTGGGAAACCAGATCCAAGTTGGCTGACCCAGATCCTCCTCCAGTGGCCATGAACAAATCCAACAAGAGAAACCAGGAACCAGATGAGAAAAACTGATGGAGGTCCAGGGAGCACACAAGTCCAGTATAGCAACAACCAAAGATTTATTGAGCAAAAACAGCAGTCAAGCACTTTTGTCTTACATCAAGACTTCATTAGAACTGCAGTAATCACATAAACCACACAATGTAAAGGAATGTCCTGTAGTCATGTGGTTAAAACCGACCAATGCAAAGAATGCTTAAAAAAATAATTAATTAATTAAAAACTTGAAAACTCAAAAATGTGCTGACAGTTTGAAACAGTGTGTATGAGTGAAAAAACAGAGCCAGACATATTACAACAACGTATATGCAACAAATTATAAAGACGACTGATGAATTACCCCTCCATACTTTTCAGTTTTAGGATTGGGGTAATGGAACAGCAGTCATTAAGCCCAGGGGGAGTAAGGGCATCACACATCAAAATCCAGACTAATTCCTTTCTGTTGAGGTGTTCTTCTGTATTATAACCCCTCACATCCCATTCCATACAGTCCAACACTACAAACTTGAAGTGGTGGTCAGGAAAAGCTGAAATATGCCTATACAAGGTATTGATGTTCTTCCCTTTCTTGTTATAATTCAAGTGTTCATAAATTCTCTGTTGACTGTTCACCAGTATGTGGATACAATTCATCCTTGAGTCATGAGTTCAGGTCTGACAACTTTTCAGGTAGTTCTGAGTTGGTTTCACCTACGTTTAATGGTGCAAATATTGATAATAATTGTTATGCTTTGTCTGAATTGGTATTCATGGATGTAAACAAGTCAATTAATTTTGACAGTTCCATTTGTTCAACCACCACTGGTGGGGTTCACAATGTTATGGCAGCCTGTTCACTAGTTAATTCCCCATTTATGGACATGAACAGTGGACTTGAAAATGGGGAATTTTTACATGACACCACTTATGCAATGACCGATTTACTTTGTGAACCTGAAGTTGATGCTAGTGACTTTTGTATTTCTAGTAGTCAGTTTCCCAGATGTAGTGCAGTTGACACAGACTTTGGGACAAATTTTGGAGCATTGCAAAAGGATGTTGTGAACATGGGGGATCCAGGCGTTAATTTAGTTAGTGAGGCACAGCTGGATGGCTGTTCTGAATCCTTGAATAATTCAGCTGCAAATATTGTTCATTTTGACACTGTTAATATGGTTGTTATTGAACCTGCTTTACAGGTATCCACATCTTTTTGGTCTAGTTCTAGCTTGTTTTCTGATGTTGAAAATATGGTTACCCCTAATAATTTTGGGGAGGTACCAGTTTGTATTCAAAATACGGATAATGATTTTTCAGTGTATAACTTTTTAAGTTTCAACATTACAATTGATCATGCAAGTGAGTTAAAGGGTTTAGTTTTGTGCTTGCTAAGGAGTCCAATTTGGCTGAGGATTTGATCAATTTAAAATTGTTTTCACGTTAGCTCAATTTGGCACTCTGTTTCAAAACTGACTCCTTGATGTCTGGCACAAACCACAACAAACCTCTCAAAAAAGCTAGTTAATTCGACCCGTCCTTAAATAGCTGGTTATCTCTCTTTGAGAAAATGTGTGAATTAGAAATTCAGAAATCTTTTTCTAAAAAAAACAGCTAGAGACTACAACTTATCCAATGAGGAAGCATTGTTGTTCAAAGAATTATGTAGCAACAAAAGTATCAGGATAATGAAATCGGACTAAGGTGGGGGAATAGTTGTGATGGATGTCAATGACTATATAATCGTATGCATAAGTTGCATTTCACAGAGACTTATGTCCAGATATCTAAGAATGAGCTCAATATTGCCTATTCAAAAATGGATATCTGTCTTTATGACATGGTTATGCAGAGGCAATTTAACAGTCACACGTATGACTATTTACTCAATCAGCATTCAGTGGTAGTGGGCCTCTTTGGGATACCCAAAATCCATAAAGATCTACAAAATCCACCTTTGAGACCCATAGTGGACACGGGTATAAGCAAGGCCTTCTCCATAGCCAAATATGTGGACAGCCTACTAAAACCATCAGTCATTGAAGTCTCACATATTTGTAAGGATTCTTGGGATTTTTTGACCAGGCTAGTGAAGCTCAGGCTCTCGGGTGATTGTATTTTGGTCACAATAGTTGGCCAAAATTGATATTCTGTCATTCCCCACAAAATAGGGTTTGAGTGGTTGGAAAGTATTTTTTCTGATATAGGACTGTTGTGGAATAATGACATTAACATGGCTTGTACACTTATGGATCTGGTTTTGACTAACAATTTTCTTTATTTGATGGCCAGTTGTTCAAAGAGGCAAGTGGGGTGGCCATGGGGGCTTCTTGTTTCCCAAGCTTTGCCAACTTAGTCATGGCCTATAGGGAGAAGCATTTTGTATTCAGCAGTCCCTTTGCTGAATGTTGGTCATTCTATATTAGTTTCCTGGATATCTTTCTCGTCAGGGATGATTCTGCCACAAAATTGAATGCATTTCTCGAGTATATCAATGGTAGTACATCTTTCCTAAAGTTTACCCATACATTTGATCATGATTCAGTGGCCTATTTGGATGTATTGGTAACCAAGGATTATTCAAAAAATTGTTTTTGTTCCAACAGCTACCGTAAAAAAACTTTTTCCAATTCTTACCCCCATTTCGAAAGTTGGCATCCACAATTTCTAAAGAGGGCTGTGGTGAAGGAGCAGTTGGTCAGACTTGCTGGTATGATTTCTGATGATGCCACATTCACTGTTGAAATAGACAAATTGATTGGCATGTTAGTAAAAGAGGTTACTCCCATGAGTTATTGGACAGTATTAAGGAAGAAGTCCAGGGTAAGAGGAGGAATGTTTTTTACAAACCGCTACTGCCTCTTCCTGGTGGCCAAGCTGATGACCATTTGGCTGGTAATAGTTTGTCCAAAACACAACCATCAATTCTCCCTTTTGAACATTCACTAATGGTCACTTTTTCTGTTAACATCTATGATGTAGTGGACACAGTGCACAACTTTTGGCCAGTTGTGATGAGTATCAATGAAGGCAAAACATTTTTTGTGGTCAAGCCAAAGGTTGTGTTCAGAAAGGGCAAGTCTTTTAAGAACCTTTTAGAAATGAAAGGTGATGTGAGTTGTTCAAGTAGACTTAAGGGCATGTACAAATGCAATCATTGCAATTATTGTCAGCATATTTTATTGTGCGACTCATTTTTCATCAGGAATAGGAAATTTAAGGTAAAAAAATACTTCAATTGTGTATCCAAGGGGGTGGTATATGTAACTCTTTGTCAATGTTGTAAGGCATTCTATACTGGAAAGACTAGTCGTAAGCTGAAAGAAAGAATTTATGAACACTTGAATGACATCAAGAAAGGGAAGAACACCAATGCCTTGTATAGGCATATTTCAGCTTTTCCTGACCAACACATCAAGTTTGTAGTGTTGGACTATATGGAATGGGATGCAAGGGGTTTTAGTACAGAAGAACACTGCAACAGAAAGAATTAATCTGGATTTTGATGTGTGTTGTCGTTACTCTCCTTGGGCTTAATGACTGTTGTTCCATTACTCCAATCCTAAAACTGAAAAGTATGGAGGGGTACTTCATCATTCATTTTTATAATTTGTTGCATATACATTGTTGTAATATGTTTGTCTCTGCTTTTTCACTCATGCACACTGTTTAAAACAGTCAGTACATTTTCATGTTTTCAAGTTTTGAATTAATTAATTAATTTTTAAGCATTATTTGAATTGGTCAGTTTTAACCGCATGACTACAGGATGTTCCTTTATATTGTGAGGTTTATGTGATTACTGCAGTTCTTATGAAGTCTAGATGTAAGACGAAAATGCTTGACTGCTGTTTTTGCTCAATAAATCTTTGGTGGTTGCTACTAGCTGTGTGGTTTAATCTGAACTTGTGTGCTCCCTGGACCTCCATCAGTTTTTTCTTGTCTGGTTCCTGGTTTCTCTTGTTGGATCCATGAAAATACTATTTACTTCTCTGAGCTTGGTATGCATGCATGCAGTACATGCATGTGTGTTTATGTGTGTGCTTTTGTGTGTGTGTGTGTTTTATGTATGCGTGTGTGGTGCAAGTTTGTTGAGAGCTGATTTATACTGCACTGTATAAGGCTAGTAGCATAGTACTGCTTGTCACACTGCTAAACTGTATAAGGCTAGTAGTGTAGCACCGATTGTCATACTGCTAAACTGTATAAGGCCAGTAGTGTAGCACTGCTTGTCACACTACTGCACTGTATAAGGCTAGTAGTTTAGCACTACCTGTTACACTGCTGTCCTGTATAATGCTAGTAGTGTAGCACTCCATGTTACACTGCTGCACAGTGTTTTTTGCACTTCTGCACTGTATATAACTAGTAGTCTGGCACTACGTGTTACACTACTGCACTGTATCAGGCAGGTTTGCTGTTGCACTGCATTTGGCTAGTAGTGTAACACTACTTGTTACACTGCTGCACTGTATAAGGCTGGCAGTGTAGCACTGTTTCTTAAACTGTTGCATTGTATAAGGTTGGTAGTGTACTTGTTACACTGCTGCACTCTACAAGGCTAATAGTGCAGCACTGCTTGTTACACTGTTGCACTGTATATGCCTAGTAGTGCAGCACTGCTTGTTACACTGTTGCACTGTATGTGCCTAGTAGTGCAGCACTACTTGTTACACTACTGCATGTATAAGGCTAGTAGTGTAGCAATAGTGCTATACTACTAAAAATTGCGATAAACTTTTGTCAGGCTTGGGCACTGGAGGAACTGGGGGTGGGTTTGAAGGAGTAACATTTTTTGGCTTACCAACTCCATTTCTGTCAGTGAAATAGCCATCCCCATTGAAGGGGCATACTGTAACTATAATGTATGTTGTTGTTAAACTGAACATTGTAGGTTAAAGCTGAAGATAACTGGTGCTAACTGTGGTAAGGCATGTAATATCATAAGTTCAAGCCTGTCAGTACACTACAAAAAATATCCCATATTCACAGCAGTGAATGTAATGCTTTATGAAGCTCTGCTCATGTTTCAATGTCTCCTTCCTAACCTATAAATAGCTGAAGTGGTTTTGCTCTGGGGTACTACTTAGAACACTAAGATAGGAGTAAATGGGGTGAAATCAGCAAATTGGTGGCTGAAAGGTACATTCGGGTGGGGAGCCAAAAAAAAAAAGAAAGAAAGAAATCTTACTGTGTATGTAAATCAGATGGTCATTATATACCAATCGGTCTTTAGTTAGCATCCTGACATACTTTACAAATGATCATGATGCCAGACATGAAAAATGTATTTATTTTGCAGTCATTTGTTGTTAAGAAGTGTAGAGACATAATTTGCAGTTTGAAATTAATTTATTTTTTCAAATTAAAGTCACCTATATATTTTACAGTCAAATAACTGATGAGAATCCCTTGGAGTATTTGGGTCTTTTAAAGTAAAGCTAGTCCAGATACAACCAGCAGGAATTCTCTGACTGTATGCTAGCTCACCAGAAGACAGGTGGCAATGGCTCAAGAAATTCAGTTTGTCCCTTGCCATCAAATGAATAGCTGAAAAGCTTGTAAAGAAAATGTCTGCCATGTTTTGCATGTTGCAACAGAAGAAGTCTTGAAGTTACTTAATATTTTTTAGCTGTTATGAAATGAATATTATAACAAGAGAAAGGAAAGAATTCATGATATACAGAGTGTGTAGAAAACAATCAGCTAGTCATCATTTATTCTTTACAAAGAACAAAATGCAAACTAACAAATCAAGACATTATGCTAAAGACTGTCAACGGTGAGTTGCGTGACTTTTTGCTAACACACCGACTTTATCAAAAGCTGCGGATATGCATAATACGTGAAATTATAATGACATATTCAAAGGAATCAGTTGAGGAAATGGAATTGTGTGAGATAAAATGTGATTCAAAATACAGTAAAACTGAAGGATAAAGAGAAAATGTACAGTGACAGTAATGACAAATATGGGAACAATGAAATGCATTGGAAGCATATCGCTCAACTTCTTACATAAGAAATGGGGACAAAGCCTAAAATAATGGGGCCCAAAAATAGGGGCACATTTTAAATATTGCTCTTATATATACTTGTTAGCTTGCATTTCCTGAAAGATGTGAAGACTGGAACTCAAATGTTTGTCATTATTTAGTGACGTTAGTCTTCAGTGATCTGCCACCAGGAAACCACACATTCTACGAAGAAATGACCAAAAATATGAGGCAAACATCTAGGCATTCTGCGGAAATCTGGACAGTTGACAGGTATTGTTGGAAGTCATAAGTATTTGACATTCAAGCC